>NW_027002521.1:63783-127460 GCF_036934945.1 Oncorhynchus masou masou
TGTATCTTAGACCAATGCTGCTCTGACATGCTGTATTCTATACTACGCCCCTGTATCTTAGACCAATGCTGCTCTGACATATAGGTATTCTATACTACGCCCCTGTATATTAGACCAATGCTGCTCTGACATATAGGTATTCTATACTACGCCCCTGTATCTTAGACCAATGCTGCTCTGACATATAAGGTTTTCTATACTACGCCCCTGTATCTTAGACCAATGCTGCTCTGACATATAGGTATTCTATACTACGCCCCTGTATCTTAGACCAATGCTGCTCTGACATGCTGTATTCTATACTACGCCCCTGTATCTTAGACCAATGCTGCTCTGACATATAGGTATTCTATACTACTTCCCCTGTATCTTAGACCAATGCTGCTCTGACATGCTGTATTCTATACTACGCCCCTGTATCTTAGACCAATGCTGCTCTGACATATAGGTATTCTACTACGCCCCTGTATCTTAGACCAATGCTGCTCTGACATATAGGTATTCTATACTACGCCCCTGTATCTTAGACCAATGCTGCTCTGACATATAGGTATTCTATACCTCGCCCCTGTATCTTAGACCAATGCCGTTCTGACATATAGGTATTCTATACTACGCCCCTGTATCTTAGGCCAATGCTGCTCTGACATGCTGTATTCTATACTACGCCCCTGTATCTTAGACCAATGCTGCTCTGACATATAGGTATTCTATACTCGCCCCTGTATCTTAGACCAATGCTGCTCTGACATATAGGTATTCTATAACCCCCTGTATCTTAGACCAATGCTGCTCTGACATATAGGTATTCTATACTACGCCCCTGTATCTTAGACCAATGCTGCTCTGACATATAGGTATTCTATACTACGCCCCTGTATCTTAGGCCAATGCTGCTCCTGACATGCTGTATTCTATGCCTAAGCCCTGTATCTTAGACCAATGCTGCTCTGACATGCTGTATTCTATACTAAGCCCCTGTATCTTAGACCAATGCTGCTCTGACATGCTGTATTCTCTGCCTACGCCCCCTGTATCTTAGGCCAATGCTGCTCTGACATGCTGTATTCTATACTACGCCCCTGTATCTTAGGCCAATGCTGCTCTGACATGCTGTATTCTATACCTACGCCCCTGTATCTTAGACCAATGCTGCTCTGACATATAGGTATTCTATACTACGCCCCTGTATCTTAGACCAATGCTGCTCTGACATATAGGTATTCTATACTACGTCCCTGTATCTTAGACCAATGCTGCTCTGACATATGAGTATTCTGTCTCGCCCCTGTATCTTAGACCAATGCTGCTCTGACATATAGGTATTCTATACCTAAGCCCCTGTATCTTAGACCAATGCTGCTCTGACATATAGGTATTCTATACTACGCCCCTGTATCTTAGGCCAATGCTGCTCTGACATGCTGTATTTAAAATACTACGCCCCTGTATCTTAGACCAATGCTGCTCTGACATATAGGTATTCTATACCCTAAGCCCCTGTATCTTAGACCAATGCTGCTCTGACATATGAGGTATTCTATACTACGCCCCTGTATCTTAGACCAATGCCGTTCTGACATATAGGTATTCTATACTAAGCCCCTGTATCTTAGACCAATGCTGCTCTGACATATAGGTATTCTATACTACGCCCCTGTATCTTAGACCAATGCTGCTCCAAGCATATAGGTATTCTATGCCTACGCCCCTGTATCTTAGACCAATGCTGCTCTGACATGCTGTATTCTATACTACGCCCCTGTATCTTAGACCAATGCTGCTCTGACATATAGGTATTCTATACTACGCCCCTGTATCTTAGACCAATGCTGCTCTGACATATAGGTATTCTATACTAACGTCCCTGTATCTTAGACCAATGCTGCTCTGACATATAGGTTTTCTATACTACGCCCCTGTATCTTAGACCAATGCTGCTCTGACATATAGAGGTATTCTATACTACGCCCCTGTATCTTAGACCAATGCTGCTCCTGACATATAGGTATTCTATACTACGCCCCTGTATCTTGGACCAATGCTGCTCTGACATATAGGTATTCTATACTACGCCCCTGTATCTTAGACCAATGCTGCTCTGACATGCTGTATTCTATACTACGCCCCTGTATCTTAGACCAATGCTGCTCTGACATATAGGTATCCTATGCCCCTGTATCTTAGACCAATGCTGCTCTGACATATAGGTATTCTTAGGACCAATGCTGCTCTGACATGCTGTATTCTATACTCGCCCCTGTATCTTAGGCCAATGCTGCTCTGACATATAGGTATTCTATACTACGCCCCTGTATCTTAGACCAATGCTGCTCTGACATATAGGTATTCTATACTACGCCCTTGTATCTTAGACCAATGCTGCTCTGACATGCTGTATTCTATACTAAGCCCCTGTATCTTAGACCAATGCTGCTCTGACATATAGGTATTCTATACTACGCCCCTGTATCTTAGACCAATGCTGCTCTGACATATAGGTATTCTATACTACGCCCCTGTATCTTAGACCAATGCTGCTCTGACATATAGGTTTTCTATACTACGCCCCTGTATCTTAGACCAATGCTGCTCTGACATAGGTATTCTATACTACGCCCTGTATCTTAGACCAATGCTGCTCTGACATATAGGTATTCTATACTACGCCCCTGTATCTTAGACCAATGCTGCTCTGACATGCTGTATTCTATACTACGCCCCTGTATCTTAGACCAATGCTGCTCTGACATATAGGTATTCTATACTACGCCCTGTATCTTAGACCAATGCTGCTCTGACATAGGTATTCTATACTACGCCCCTGTATCTTAGACCAATGCTGCTCTGACATATAGGTTTTCTATACTACGCCCCTGTATCTTAGACCAATGCTGCTCTGACATATAGGTATTCTATACTACGCCCCTGTATCTTAGACCAATGCTGCTCTGACATATAGGTATTCTATACTACGCCCCTGTATCTTAGACCAATGCTGCTCTGACATGCTAGGTATTCTATACTACGCCCTGTATCTTAGACCAATGCTGCTCTGACATATAGGTATTCTATACTACGCCCCTGTATCTTAGGCCAATGCTGCTCTGACATATAGGTATTCTATACTACGCCCCTGTATCTTAGACCAATGCTGCTCTGACATATAGGTATTCTATACTACGCCCCTGTATCTTAGACCAATGCTGCTCTGACATATAGGTATTCTATACTACGCCCCTGTATCTTAGACCAATGCTGCTCTGACATGCTGTATTCTATACTACGCCCCTGTATCTTAGACCAATGCTGCTCTGACATATAGGTATTCTATACTACGCCCCTGTATCTTAGACCAATGCTGCTCTGACATATGTATTCTATACTACGCCCCTGTATCTTAGACCAATGCTGCTCTGACATATAGGTATTCTATACTACGCCCCTGTATCTTAGACCAATGCTGCTCTGACATATAGGTATTCTATACTACGCCCCTGTATCTTAGACCAATGCTGCTCTGACATATAGGTATTCTATACTACGCCCCCTGTATCTTAGACCAATGCTGCTCTGACATATAGGTATTCTATACTACGCCCCTGTATCTTAGACCAATGCTGCTCTGACATATAGGTATTCTATACTACGCCCCTGTATCTTAGGCCAATGCTGCTCTGACATATAGGTATTCTATACTACGCCCCTGTATCTTAGGCCAATGCTGCTCTGACATATAGGTATTCTATACTACGCCCCTGTATCTTAGACCAATGCTGCTCTGACATATAGGTATTCTATACTACGCCCCTGTATCTTAGACCAATGCTGCTCTGACATATAGGTATTCTATACTACGCCCCTGTATCTTAGACCAATGCTGCTCTGACATATAGGTATTCTATACTACGCCCCTGTATCTTAGGCCAATGCTGCTCTGACATATAGGTATTCTATACTACGCCCTGTATCTTAGACCAATGCTGCTCTGACATATAGGTATTCTATACTACGCCCCTGTATCTTAGACCAATGCTGCTCTGACATGCTGTATTCTATACTACGCCCCTGTATCTTAGACCAATGCTGCTCTGACATATAGGTATTCTATACTACGCCCCTGTATCTTAGACCAATGCTGCTCTGACATGCTGTATTCTATACTACGCCCCTGTATCTTAGACCAATGCTGCTCTGACATATAGGTATTCTATACTACGCCCCTGTATCTTAGACCAATGCTGCTCTGACATATAGGTATTCTATACTACGCCCCTGTATCTTAGACCAATGCTGCTCTGACATATAGGTATTCTATACTACGCCCCTGTATCTTAGACCAATGCTGCTCTGACATATAGGTATTCTATACCTACGCCCCTGTATCTTAGACCAATGCTGCTCTGACATATAGGTATTCTATACTACGCCCCTGTATCTTAGACCAATGCTGCTCTGACATGCTGTATTCTATACCTACGCCCCTGTATCTTAGACCAATGCTGCTCTGACATATAGGTATTCTATACTACGCCCCTGTATCTTAGACCAATGCTGCTCTGACATATAGGTATTCTATACTACGCCCCTGTATCTTAGACCAATGCTGCTCTGACATATGCTGTATTCTATACTACGCCCCTGTATCTTAGACCAATGCTGCTCTGACATGCTGTATTCTATACTACGCCCCTGTATCTTAGACCAATGCTGCTCTGACATATAGGTATTCTATACTACGCCCCTGTATCTTAGACCAATGCTGCTCTGACATATAGGTATTCTATACTACGCCCCTGTATCTTAGACCAATGCTGCTCTGACATATAGGTATTCTATACTACGTCCCTGTATCTTAGACCAATGCTGCTCTGACATATAGGTATTCTATACTACGCCCCTGTATCTTAGACCAATGCTGCTCTGACATATAGGTATTCTATACTACGCCCCTGTATCTTAGACCAATGCTGCTCTGACATATAGGTATTCTATACTACGCCCCTGTATCTTAGACCAATGCTGCTCTGACATATAGGTATTCTATACTACGCCCTGTATCTTAGACCAATGCTGCTCTGACATATAGGTATTCTATACTACGCCCCTGTATCTTAGACCAATGCTGCTCTGACATATAGGTATTCTATACTACGCCCCTGTATCTTAGACCAATGCTGCTCTGACATATAGGTATTCTATACTACGCCCTGTATCTTAGACCAATGCTGCTCTGACATATAGGTATTCTATACTACGCCCCTGTATCTTAGACCAATGCTGCTCTGACATGCTGTATTCTATACTACGCCCCTGTATCTTAGACCAATGCTGCTCTGACATATAGGTGTTCTATACTACGCCCCTGTATCTTAGACCAATGCTGCTCTGACATATAGGTATTCTATACTACGCCCCTGTATCTTAGACCAATGCTGCTCTGACATATAGGTATTCTATACTACGCCCCTGTATCTTAGACCAATGCTGCTCTGACATATAGGTATTCTATACTACGCCCCTGTATCTTAGACCAATGCTGCTCTGACATATAGGTATTCTATACTACGCCCCTGTATCTTAGACCAATGCTGCTCTGACATATAGGTATTCTATACTACGCCCCTGTATCTTAGACCAATGCTGCTCTGACATATAGGTATTCTATACTACGCCCCTGTATCTTAGACCAATGCTGCTCTGACATATGTATTCTATACTACGCCCCTGTATCTTAGACCAATGCTGCTCTGACATATGCTGTATTCTATACTACGCCCCTGTATCTTAGACCAATGCTGCTCTGACATATAGGTATTCTATACTACGCCCCTGTATCTTAGACCAATGCTGCTCTGACATGCTAGGTATTCTATACTACGCCCCTGTATCTTAGACCAATGCTGCTCTGACATATAGGTATTCTATACTACGCCCCTGTATCTTAGACCAATGCTGCTCTGACATATAGGTATTCTATACTACGCCCCTGTATCTTAGACCAATGCTGCTCTGAGGTATTCTATACTAGGTATCTTAGACCAATGCTGCTCTGACATGCTGTATTCTATACTACGCCCCTGTATCTTAGACCAATGCTGCTCTGACATATAGGTATTCTATACTACGCCCCTGTATCTTAGACCAATGCTGCTCTGACATATAGGTATTCTATACTACGCCCCTGTATCTTAGACCAATGCTGCTCTGACATATAGGTATTCTATACTACGCCCCTGTATCTTAGACCAATGCTGCTCTGACATATAGGTATTCTATACTACGCCCCTGTATCTTAGACCAATGCTGCTCTGACATATAGGTATTCTATACTACGCCCCTGTATCTTAGACCAATGCTGCTCTGACATATAGGTATTCTATACTACGCCCCTGTATCTTAGACCAATGCTGCTCTGACATATAGGTGTTCTATACTACGCCCCTGTATCTTAGACCAATGCTGCTCTGACATATAGGTATTCTATACTACGCCCCTGTATCTTAGACCAATGCTGCTCTGACATATAGGTATTCTATACTACGCCCCTGTATCTTAGACCAATGCTGCTCTGACATATAGGTATTCTATACTACGCCCCTGTATCTTAGACCAATGCTGCTCTGACATATAGGTATTCTATACTACGCCCCTGTATCTTAGACCAATGCTGCTCTGACATATAGGTATTCTATACTACGCCCTGTATCTTAGACCAATGCTGCTCTGACATATAGGTATTCTATACTACGCCCCTGTATCTTAGACCAATGCTGCTCTGACATATAGGTATTCTATACTACGCCCCTGTATCTTAGACCAATGCTGCTCTGACATATAGGTATTCTATACTACGCCCCTGTATCTTAGACCAATGCTGCTCTGACATATAGGTATTCTATACTACGCCCCTGTATCTTAGACCAATGCTGCTCTGACATATAGGTATTCTATACTACGCCCCTGTATCTTAGACCAATGCTGCTCTGACATGCTGTATTCTATACTACGCCCCTGTATCTTAGACCAATGCTGCTCTGACATATAGGTTTTCTATACTACGCCCCTGTATCTTAGACCAATGCTGCTCTGACATATAGGTATTCTATACTACGCCCCTGTATCTTAGACCAATGCTGCTCTGACATATAGGTATTCTATACTACGCCCCTGTATCTTAGACCAATGCTGCTCTGACATATAGGTATTCTATACTACGCCCCTGTATCTTAGGCCAATGCTGCTCTGACATATAGGTATTCTATACTACGCCCCTGTATCTTAGACCAATGCTGCTCTGACATGCTGTATTCTATACTACGCCCCTGTATCTTAGACCAATGCTGCTCTGACATATAGGTATTCTATACTACGCCCCTGTATCTTAGGCCAATGCTGCTCTGACATATAGGTATTCTATACTACGCCCCTGTATCTTAGACCAATGCTGCTCTGACATATAGGTATTCTATACTACGCCCCTGTATCTTAGACCAATGCTGCTCTGACATATAGGTATTCTATACTACGCCCCTGTATCTTAGGCCAATGCTGCTCTGACATATAGGTATTCTATACTACGCCCCTGTATCTTAGACCAATGCTGCTCTGACATGCTGTATTCTATACTACGCCCCTGTATCTTAGACCAATGCTGCTCTGACATATAGGTATTCTATACTACGCCCCTGTATCTTAGGCCAATGCTGCTCTGACATATAGGTATTCTATACTACGCCCCTGTATCTTAGACCAATGCTGCTCTGACATATAGGTATTCTATACTACGCCCCTGTATCTTAGACCAATGCTGCTCTGACATGCTGTATTCTATACTACGCCCCTGTATCTTAGACCAATGCTGCTCTGACATATAGGTATTCTATACTACGCCCCTGTATCTTAGACCAATGCTGCTCTGACATATAGGTATTCTATACTACGCCCCTGTATCTTAGACCAATGCTGCTCTGACATATAGGTATTCTATACTACGCCCCTGTATCTTAGACCAATGCTGCTCTGACATGCTGTATTCTATACTACGCCCCTGTATCTTAGACCAATGCTGCTCTGACATATAGGTATTCTATACTACGCCCCTGTATCTTAGACCAATGCTGCTCTGACATATAGGTGTTCTATACTACGCCCCTGTATCTTAGACCAATGCTGCTCTGACATATAGGTATTCTATACTACGCCCCTGTATCTTAGACCAATGCTGCTCTGACATATAGGTATTCTATACTACGCCCCTGTATCTTAGACCAATGCTGCTCTGACATATAGGTATTCTATACTACGCCCCTGTATCTTAGGCCAATGCCGCTCTGACATGCTGTATTCTGAATCCATTAATTCCTTAGATGGATGTGTATTTTGCACTACTCAAAAGACCTACCCCATCTCTTCTCCTATTACGAACGTTGTCGGCTCTCTTATCCCACAGCTCCCAGTTCAGATTTGTTCTGTACCATTTTCCACTAAATTGGATTTATAGACGCATTAGGAAAACAAAACATAGGGAGTGCCGAGAGAAATAAAATAGGGAGAGATGGAGAGAGAGATGAAGGGAGAGATGGAGAGAGAGATGGAGAGAGAGATGAGAGAGAGATGGAGAGAGAGATGGAGGGAGAGATGGAGTGAGAGATGAGAGAGAGATGGAGAGAGAGATGGAGAGGGAGATGGAGGGAGAGATGGAGAGAGAGATGAAGAGAGAGATGGAGAGAGAGATGGAGAGAGAGATGGAGAGAGAGATGAAGGGAGAGATGGAGAGAGAGATGAAGGGAGAGATGGAGAGAGAGATGGAGAGAGAGAGAGATGAGAGATGAAGGGAGAGATGGAGAGAGATGAAGAGATGGAGAGAGAGATGGGAGAGAGATGGAGAGAGAGATGAAGGGAGAGATGGAGAGAGAGATGGAGGAGAGATGAAGGGAGAGATGGAGAGAGAGATGGAGAGAGAGATGGAGAGAGAGATGGAGAGAGAGATGAAGGGAGAGATGGAGAGAGAGATGGAGGAGAGATGGAGGAGAGATGGAGAGAGAGATGGAGAGAGAGATGAAGGGAGAGATGGAGAGAGAGATGGAGAGAGAGATGAAGGGAGAGATGGAGAGAGAGATGGAGAGAGAGATGAAGGGAGAGATGGAGAGAGAGATGGAGGGAGAGATGGGAGAGAGATGGAGAGAGAAGAGAGATGGAGGGAGAGATGGAGAGAGAGATGAAGAGAGAGATGAAGGGAGAGATGGAGAGAGAGATGGAGAGAGAGATGGAGAGAGAGATGAAGGGAGAGATGGAGAGATGAGATGGAGAGAGAGATGAAGGGAGAGATGGAGAGAGATGGAGAGAGAGATGAAGGGAGAGATGGAGAGAGAGATGGAGAGAGATGAAGGGAGAGATGGAGAGAGAGATGAGAGAGAGATGGAGAGAGAAGAGAGATGGAGGGAGAGATGGAGAGAGATGGAGAGAGAAGAAAGATGGAGGGAGAGATGGAGAGAGAGATGAAGAGAGAGATGAAGGGAGAGATGGAGAGAGAGATGGAGAGAGAAGAGAGATGGAGAGAGAGATGAAGGGAGAGATGGGAGAGAGATGGAGAGAGAGATGAAGGGAGAGATGGAGAGAGAGATGAAGGGAGAGATGGAGAGAGAGATGGAGAGAGAGATGAAGGGAGAGATGGAGAGAGATGGAGAGAGAGATGGAGGGAGAGATGGAGAGAGAGATGGAGAGAGAGATGAAGGGAGAGATGGAGAGAGAGATGAGAGAGAGATGGAGGGAGAGATGGAGAGAGAGATGAAGGGGAGAGATGGAGAGAGAGATGGAGAGAGAGATGGAGGGAGAGATGGAGAGAGAGATGGAGGGAGAGATGGAGAGAGAGATGAAGGGAGAGATGAGAGAGAGATGGAGAGAGAGATGGAGGGAGAGATGGAGAGAGAGATGAAGGGAGAGATGGAGAGAGAGATGGAGAGAGAGATGAAGGGAGAGATGGAGAGAGAGATGGAGAGAGAGATGGAGGAGAGATGGAGAGAGAGATGAAGGGAGAGATGGAGAGAGATGGAGAGAGAGATGAAGGGAGAGATGGAGAGAGAGATAGATGGAGAGAGAGATGGAGAGAGAGATGAAGGGAGAGATGAAGAGAGATGGAGAGAGATATGGAGAGAGAGATGAAGGGAGAGATGGAGAGAGAGATGGAGAGAGAGATGGAGGGAGAGATGGAGAGAGAGATGGAGAGAGAGATGGAGAGAGAGATGAAGGGAGAGATGGAGAGAGAGATGAAGGGAGAGATGGAGAGAGATGGGAGAGAGATGGAGAGAGAGATGGAGAGAGAGATGAAGGGAGAAGAGAGATGGAGAGAGAGATGAAGGGAGAGATGAAGGGAGAAGAGAGATGGAGAGAGAGATGAAGGGAGAAGAGAGATGTAGAGAGAGATGGAGGGAGAGATGAAGGGAGAGATGGAGAGAGAGATGGAGAGAGAGATGAAGGGAGAGATGGAGAGAGAGATGGAGAGAGAGATGAAGGGAGAAGAGAGATGGAGAGAGAGATGAAGGGAGAGATGAAGGGAGAAGAGAGATGGAGAGAGAGATGAAGGGAGAAGAGAGATGGAGAGAGAGATGAAGGGAGAGATGGAGAGAGAGATGGAGAGAGATGGAGAGATCTGGAGTGAGAGATGGAGAGAGAGATGGAGGGAGAGATGGAGGGAGAGATGGAGGGAGAGATGGAGAGAGAGATGGAGAGAGAGATGGAGGGAGAGATGGAGAGAGAGATGGAGAGAGAGATGGAGGGAGAGATGAAGGGAGAGATGGATAGAGAGATGGAGAGAGAGATGAAGGGAGAGATGGAGAGAGAGATGGATAGAGAGATGGAGAGAGAGATGGATAGAGAGATGGAGGAGAAAGAGAGTACCATCCTTGCGGTTCAGTATATAAATCCAGTCGAGTCAGTGTACGGCTGAGAGGGTCTACTTAAGTGTGTGTGTGACTGCATGACAATGGGTCACTCTACTCCTTTCCTCCCACCTTTCTCTCTCCTTTTCCATCTTTCCCCTGTCTCCTCCTATTCTCCCATCTTCCCCCTGTCTCCTCCTCATCTCCCATCGTTCCCCTGTCTCCTCCTCATCTCCCATCGTTCCCCTGTCTCCTCCTATTCTCCCATCGTTCCCCTGTCTCCTCCTCATCTCCCATCTTTCCCCCGTCTCCTCCTCATCTCCCATCTTTCCCCTGTCTCCTCCTCATCTCCCATCTTTCCCCTGTCTCCTCCTCATCTCCCATCTTTCCCCTGTCTCCTCCTCATCTCCCATCTTTCCCCTGTCTCCTCCTCATCTCCCATCTTTCCCCTGTCTCCTCCTCATCTCCCATCTTCCCCCTGTCTCCTCCTCATCTCCCATCTTCCCCCTGTCTCCTCCTCATCTCCCATCTTCCCCCTGTCTCCTCCTCATCTCCCATCTTTCCCCTGTCTCCTCCTATTCTCCCATCTTTCCCCTGTCTCCTCCTCATCTCCCATCGTTCCCCTGTCTCCTCCTCATCTCCCATCTTCCCCCTGTCTCCTCCTCATCTCCCATCTTCCCCCTGTCTCCTCCTATTCTCCCATCTTTCCCCCTGTCTCCTCCTCATCTCCCATCTTTCCCCTGTCTCCTCCTATTTTCCCATCTTTCCACTGTCTCCTCCTCATCTCCCATCTTTCCCCTGTCTCCTCCTCATCTCCCATCGTTCCCCTGTCTCCTCCTCATCTCCCATCTTCCCCCTGTCTCCTCCTCATCTCCCATCTTCCCCCTGTCTCCTCCTATTCTCCCATCTTTCCCCTGTCTCCTCCTCATCTCCCATCTTTCCCCTGTCTCCTCCTATTTTCCCATCTTTCCACTGTCTCCTCCTCATCTCCCATCTTTCCCCTGTCTCCTCCTCATCTCCCATCTTTCCCCCGTCTCCTCCTCATCTCCCATCTTTCCCCTGTCTCCTCCTCATCTCCCATCTTTCCCCCGTCTCCTCCTCATCTCCCATCTTTCCCCTGTCTCATCTTCATCTCCCATCTTTTCTTTCTTCTGTCTTTCCTCTCTACTCTGTGCAGTTTAAATAAGAGGGAGAGAAGCTCACACACACAATCACACACCGCCTCCGTCAACCCAGAGTTCTAAACACTCTCCCCACAAAGCCCCCAGCCACCGGGCTCACCTGTTTCCAATAAACAGTACCACACGTACAAACACACACACACACACACACACACACACACACACACACACACACACCATCCATCTTTCCGTCTCTCTCTCTGTCATTCCCTTCTTTCTCACTCTCTCCACTTCCATCCTCCCAATGCGTTTTGGTTCCATGCACCTTTGGGCTTTATGTCTGATAAACGTGATGCTGCATGGACACACACACAAGCATACGCATGCACACACAAACACACACACACCAGATTTGCCCAGGAGTGCAGTCATCCAATCATATTTTCTCCCACCTGCTCATCATGATGGGACAAAGTGCCCCGCATTAGTCTCTCTCTCTCTCTCTCTCTCTCTCTCTCTCTCTCTCTCTCTCTCTCTCTCTCTCTCTCTCTCTCTCTCTCTCTCTCTCTCTCAATTTCAATGTAAGTGCATTATTGGCATGGGAAACATATGTTAACATTGCCAAAGCAAGTGAAGTAGATAATAAACAAAAGTGAAATGAACAATAAAAAATAACAGCAAACTTTACACACACAAAAGTTCCACAATAACAAATACATTTCAAAAGTCATATTATGTACAAATAGTTCAAGTACAAAAGGGAAAATAAATAAACATAAATATGGTTTGTATATACAATGCTGTTTGTTTTCTTGTGGCAACAGGTCACAATTCTTGTTACTGTGATGGCAGATTGTGTTATTTCACCAAGTAGATATGTAGATATGTGGCAGGAGGTTAGGAAGTGCAGCTCAGTTTCCAACTCATTTTGTGGGCAGTGTGCACATAGCCTTCTCTTGAGAGCCAGGTCTGCCTACGGCAGCTGTTCTCAATAGCAAGGCTATGTTCATTGTCTGTAAATAGTCAAAGATTTCCTTAAGTTTGGGTCAGTCACAGTGGCCAGGTATTCTTCCACTGTATACTCTCTGTTTAGGGCCAATTTTTGTTAATTACTTGACACATTGGAAAGAATTATCTTTTTGTTTTCTCATGATTTGGTTGGGTCTAATTGTGATGCTGTCCTGGGGCTCTGTAGGGTTTGTTTGTGTTTGTGAACAGATCCCCAGGACCAGCTTGCTTAGGGGGCTCTTCTCCAGGTTCATCTCTCTGTAGGTGATGGCTTTGTTATGGAATGTTTGGGGAATCGCTTCCTTTTTGGTGGTTGTAGAATTTAACGTCTCTTTACTAGATTTTGATCATTTGCGGGTATCGACCTAATTCTGTTCTGCATGCATTATTTGGTGTTTTATGTTGTACACTGAGGATATTTTGGACAGAAAGGGCAATGGGTATTCAAGTATTTTTTAGCCAGATCCTAATTGGTATGTCGAATCTCATGTTCCTTTTGATGGCAGAGAAAGCCCTTCTTGCCTTGTCTCCCAGCTCGTTCACAGCTTTGTGGAAGTTGATGTTTAGGACGAGGTATGTATAGTTTCTGGTGTACTGTCACTTTATGGCCAGATAGCACTGCATTTCCGTTGTGCTTGTGTTTCCCAATAAGCAATATAGTTTTGTTTTGACTGTGTTGTAATTTGGTTTGTCCTGATTGATTGGATGTTCTGGTCCTGAGGCTTCAGTGTGTTAGTAGAGCAGGTTTGTGAGCTCAGCCCCAGGACCGGCTGGATGAGGAGACTATTTTCTTTGCTCAGCTCTTGGCATTGCAGGGCTTGGTAATGATATGAGAGGAGGTCACTGTATTTTAGCTTTTTCCTGAACTTAATTGCATTTTTTAAAATTATTATTATTTTTATTTGTGAATATTGGGCTAATTCTGCCGTGTATGCATTGTTTGTAGTTTTCCTCTTACATAACTCTGCAAGCAGGTTTTCAATGGGGGTGTTTGTCCTATTTGTTGGAATCTTGTTTTGCAAGTAGACCCCACACCTCGCTGCCATAAAGTGCAATTGGTTTAATGACATATTCAATTATTTCAATTTGAATTTGTTTTCTAATGGCATAGAATGCCTTCAGTGCCTTCTCTCTCAGTTCATTACATGTTTTATTTAACCTTTATTTAACTATGTAAGTCAGTTAAGAACAAATTCTTATTTACAATGACGGCCTACACCGGCCAAACCCAGACAATGCTGGACCAACTGTTAACCGCCCTATGGGACTCCCAATCACGGCCGGTTTTGACACAGCCTGGATTTGAACCAGGGTGTCTGTCGTGACACCTCTTGCACTGAAATAGTTAGTTAGTTTATTTTTAAACCTAAGTAATTGTAGTGTGTGCAGTACTCTATATACACTGCTCAAAAAGTAAAGGGAACACTTAAACAACACAATGTAACTCCAAGTCAATCACACTTCTGTGAAATCAAACTGTCCACTTAGGAAGCAACACTGATTGGCAATAAATTTCACATGCTGTTGTGCAAATGGAATAGACAACAGGTGGAAAATATAGGCAATTAGCAAGACACCCCCAATAAAGGAGTGGTTCTGCAGGTGTTGACCACAGACCACTTCTCAGTTCCTATGCTTCCTGGCTGATGTTTTGGTCACTTTTGAATGCTGGTGGTGCTTTCACTCTAGTGGTAGCATGAGACTGAGTCTACAATCCACACAAGTGGCTCAGGTAGTGCAGCTCACCCAGGATGGCACATCAATGCGAGCTGTGACGAGAAGGTTTGCTGTGTCTGTCAGTGTAGTGTCCAGAGCATGGAGGCGCTACCGGGAGACAGGCCAGTACATCTATAGACATGGAGGAGGCCATAGGAGGGCAACAACCCAGCAGCAGGACCGCTACCTCCACCTTTGTGCAAGGAGGAGCAGGAGGAGCACTGCCAGAGCCCTGCAAAATGACCTCCAGCAGGCCACAAATGTGCATGTGTCTGCTCAAACGGTGAGTCCATGAGGGTGGTATGAGGGCCCGACGTCCACAGGTGGGGGTTGAGCTTACAGCCCAACACCGTGCAGGACGTTTGGCATTTGCCAGAGAACACCAAGATTGGCAAATTCGCCACTGGCGCCCTGTGCTCTTCACAGATGAAAGCAGGTTCACACTGAGCACATGTGACAGACGTGACAGTCTGGACACGCCATGGAGAACGTTCTGCTGCCTGCAACATCTTCCAGCATGGCCGGTTTGGCGGTGGGTCAGTCATGGTGTGGGGTGGCATTTCTTTGGGGGCCGCACAGCCCTCCATGTGCTCGCCAGAGGTAGCCTGACTGCCATTAGGTACCTAGATGAGATCCTCAGACCCCTTGTGAGACCATATGCTGGTGCGGTTGGCCCTGGGTTCCTCCTAATGCAAGACAATGCTAGACCTCATGTGGCTGGTGTGTGTCAGCAGTTCCTGCAAGAGGAAGGCATTGATGCTATGGACTGGCCCGCCCGTTCCCCAGACCTGCATCCAATTGAGCACATCTGGGACATCATGTCTCGCTCAATCCACCACAGACTGTCCAGGAGTTGGAGGATGCTTTAGTCCAGGTCTGGAAGGAGATCCCTCAGGAGACCATCCGCCACTTCATCAGGAGCATGCCCAGGCGTTGTAGGGAAGTCATACAGGCACGTGGAGGCCACACACACTACTGAGCCTCATTTTGACTTGAGTTGGATCAGCCTGTAGAGTGATTTTCCACTTTAATTTGGAGTGTGACTCCAAATCCAGACCTCCTGGGTTGATACATTTGATTTCCATTGATAATTTTTGTGTGATTTTGTTGTCAGCACATTCAACTATGTAAAGAAAAAAGTATTTAATAAGAATATTTCATTCATTCAGATCTAGGATGTGTTATTTTAGTGTTCCCTTTATTTTTGAGCAGTGTATTTTGTACCAATTGAGAACTAATTTAACCTGGTGTAACGGCTTTCTTCTGTTGAAGGAGGAGCGGACCAAAATGCAGCGTGGTATTTTTGAGACATGTTCAATGAAGAACGAAAAAACACGAACAATACAAAAACAACAAAACAGAAACGTGAAAACCTAAACAGTGTTATCTGGTGAAGACACAGAGACAGGAACAATCACCCACGACACACTCAAAGAATATGGCTGCCTAAATATGGTTCCCAATCAGAGACAACGATAATCACCTGACTCTGATTGAGAACCGCCTCAGGCAGCCATAGACTATACTATACGCCCCACAAAAACCCCAAGACAAAAACACACCACAATAACCCATGTCACACCCTGGCCTGACCAAATAAATGAAGATACATATAATATATTTTGACCAGGGCGTGACACCTGGCCAATTCGTTGATGTAAATATTGAAGAGCGCAGGGCTCAGATTGAAACGCTGGCGAAGGCCCCACCCCTCGTTAACCTTTCTGGCGCAGGCGTTCCGCTAGTGACCCACCTCGACAACATCCGGTGAAACTGCAGAGCGCCAATTTCAAAATACAGAAATAGTCAGAATAAACATTCATAAAAGACAAGTGTTATACATCGTTTTAAAGATCAACTTCTTGTTAATCCAGCCGCTTTGATAGATTTCAAAAAGGCTTTACGGTGGAAGCACCATGTGATTATCTGAGGACAGCGCCCCGCTTACAAAAGCATACAAATATTTTACAACCAAATAAAGGAATTACAAAAGCCAGAAATAGTGATAAAATTAATCACTGACCTTTGAAGATCTTCATATGGTTGCAGTCACAAGAGTCCCAGCTACACAATAAATGTTTGTTTTGTTCAATAAAGTCCCTCTTTATATCCCAAAAACTCTGTTTTTTTGGAGCGTTTTGTTCAGTAATCCTCTGGCTCAAAGGTGTTCAAAACATGCAGATGACTACATCCTAATAGTACCGGCAAAGTTCATCGAAACATGTCAAACAATGTTTAGAATTAATCCTCAGGTTGTCAATTGTCTAAATGATCGATAATATTTCAACCGGACAATAGCGTATTCAATAGACAGGAAAAACAACGAAGGGCGCGCACTCGGTCATGCGCGTACTCGGTCACGCACGCAAACCAGCACTGCATGATTCTACAGTCCACTGAGAGAAAGGTCTCATTCTTCTTCATTTTTCAGAAAACAAGCCTGAAACTATATCTAAAGACTGTTGACATCTAGTGGAAGCCATAGGAACTGCAATACGGGTCCTAACCCATTAGATACTCTATAGGCATTCAATTGAAAATAGCCACATCAAAAAATCCCACTTCCTGGATTAATTTTCCTCAGGTTTTCGCCTGCCATATCAGTTATGTTATACTCACAGACATTATTTTAACAGTTTTCTATCTAGAGTATTTTCTATTCAAATATACCAAATATATGCATATCCTAGCTTCTGGGCCTGAGTAACAAGCAGTTTACTTTGGGCATACTTCTCATCCAGACGTCAAAATACTGCCCCCAAGCCATAATAAGTTATAGAATTATGTTATTTTCTTCCCATTTTTGCATGTATTGCGATATGTTTTACCCCCTACACCACCTTTAACTTTGTAGAACAATCCTGTATGCCAGATAGAATCAAATGCGTTTTGGGAAGTCAATAAAACAAGCGTTCATTCTTTATTTATTTTTTGGTTTATTTATCAGGATGTGTAGGATGTAAATATTATCGGATGTGTAATGTTTTGGTATAAATCCAATTTGTATTTTACTAAAGACATTGTTCTTATTAAGGAAGTTTAGAAGTCTTACATGTATCATACTACAGAAGACCTTCCCCAGGTTACTGCTCACACAAATGCTTCTGTAATTATTAGGGTCAAATTTATGATTCCTTGATTCCAGATGTCAGGGAATAACCTAGATTTAGGACCAAATGGTGTCCACATCAGCAACAGACTAACATGGTCCAAGCACCCCATGACAGTCATGAAGCGGTCACAACAAAAACCTTTTCCCCCTCAGGGAGAAAATATTTGGCATGGGTCCTCAGATCCTCAAAAGGTTCTACAGCTGCAACCATCGAGAGCATCCTGACTGTTTGCATCACTGCCTGGTATGGCAACTGCTCGGGTCTCCGACCGCAAGGCACTACAGAGGGCAGTGCGTACGGCCCAGTACATCACTGTGGCCAAGCTTCCTGCCATCCAAGACCTCTATACCAGGCGGTGTCAGAGGAAGGCCCTAAAAATTGTCAAAGACTCCAGCTACCCGAGTCATAGACTGTTCTCTCTGCTACCACATGGCAAGCAGTAACGGAGCGACAAGTCAAGATCCAAGAGGCTTCTAAACAGCCGACCGCCAAGCCATAAGACTCCTGAATATCTAGTCAAATGGCTACTCAGACTATTTGGATTGACCCGCCCCTCCACACCACTGCCCCTCTCTGTTGTCATCTATGCATAGTCACTTTAATTAACTCTACCTACATGTACATACTACCTCAACTAACCGGTGCCCCTGCACATTGACTCTGTACTGGCACCCCCTGTATATATTGTTATTGTTGACTGCGGCTCTTTAATGACTTGTTACTTTTATCTCGTATTCTTCTCCTTATTCTTTGAAACTGCACAGTTGGTTAGAGGCTCGTAAGTAAGCATGTCACTGTAAGGTCTACACCTGTTGTATTCGGTGAATATGACTAATACAATTTAATTTAGTGCTGGAACACGGGGCTAATGGGCTAGTTGGTTGACGAGGTAGAGAGAAGGGAGTGTACGGGGGCAACGCTACTCTCACCTGGTAGTACTTGTGCACGTGATCCTTGACGTAGGAGGCGTTGAGCACCTGGCCCTCCATGTTGTGGACCAACATCAGCTCGCCGGTCTCTGGGGGACCGTTACGAAGACAGTCGTGACTCTGGAGGGAGGGAGAGAACGGAGAGATTGATTTGAGGAACAGGTTAGGATTTGATGCATCTAACATTCACTAGATATGTCATTCTATAGCCATTGCTTTGATTTGATAAGGTCGACACCTGTTGTATTCGGCGCATGTGACTAATACAATTTGATTTGATTTGAAATTAAACCGTTTTAATATAGCCAATTGAAATCTTGCACTAGTGAATTTGAGCATATCATTGAGAATGCCATCATGCCTTTTCTTTATTTGAGGGCCTGACGTTTCTTATAGAGCTTCTGGTCAGTAATTGGAGAGTCCAATGGATTTGATTTGTTCTTCATAGCTTTATCTAATCCATTCAACTTCTCATGAATTTGGCATTGTTCTGTGTTTGCATTAATTTGAATGGTGTTGTAGAGTTTTAAAATGGGCTGTCCATATGTCTCTATCGCTAATTCCTCTAGTTTCTATTTATAAAAAAAAACAGAAATTGTTTGTGTTTATGGACTCAGTTAGTGTCAGCTGCTTGCTGTTGTACTGGGCTTTATTGGTTCTGAGTGTACGTTTATAGAGTGTTAAATGAAGGCTATAGAGCAATGAAGGCTTAATTCACCATTATCTGTGCTTTTTTACTGAGAATTTTACTATCTGTATCAAACCAGTTGTCATATGTAGTCATTTTTGTTTTCTTCTCAATGTCAGTTTGCTTCTTTTGCCATTTTCTTGAATATATTGTTGTTTTTACTTCTAGATTGGTGCGTTCTTTGCTGTGAGTGGATTTGGTATCCGGAAAGTTATCTAAGAGTGTTTGGATTTTTTGGTAACTGGTTGCTTTCTGGTATTCTTCTGTGCTGTTTTTGGCCCATCTGATCTTGTGCAGCTTACTGGGCTGTGAATGTCTGATGTTGTACAGCTTACTGGGCTGTGAATGTCTGATGTTGTACAGTGTGAACGTCTGATGTTGTACAGCTTACTGGGGTGTGAACGTCTGATGTTGTACAGCTTACTTTCGTCTGATGTGAACGTCTGATGTTGTACAGCTTACTTCTTTTGAGCTTACTGGGGTGTGAACGTCTGATGTTGTACAGCTTACTGGGGGTGTGAACGTCTGATGTTGTACAGCTTACTGGGGTGTGAACGTCTGATGTTGTACAGCTTACTGGGCTGTGAACGTCTGATGTTGTACAGCTTACTGGGGTGTGAATTTGTGGTTGTTTATCAGTTAACGTTAAGACAAAGGTGTTAGTGGCTTGACGGTGAATGAGCTGAGAGAGAAAGGGTCAATGTCTGTGATCATATAGTCTACTGTGCTGTGGCCAAGAGGTGACCAATAGGTGAATCTCAGAGTCCCCCTAACCTACAATTGACAAAGTACAGACCCAGGCTTCAACAGAGCTGCAACAGAACCATTCCGTTTTTGTTGATGTTGTTGTCACTGTTTTTTCTATGGGGGAGATGAAGATAGTTAGAAACAGTATGGCCTGCAATAAAGCTGTCCCCTCGTGTGCTCATTAGATCAGGTAGTGTTCCTTTGCTCGCATTTGTGTCCCCATAGATGAGCACATTTCCCTGGGCCTAGAAATGGCACTTCCTCAAGGGTGGGGAATATCTTCTCTGAGTAATATTGGTATATTGTGCAAAGGAACACATATTTTTCTGTCAGTACAAGTAATTTTTTCAGTTTGAATCAAATGTGATATTTATCCATTTTGAGGGGATCAATTATATTTAATAAATCTATCTACCCCATGGTAATAAATCTAGTTACCCCATGGTAATAAATTGAGTTACCCCTTGGTAATCTAGCTACCCCATGGTAATCTAGCTACCCAGTGGTAATAAATGTAGCTAACCTGTGGTAATAAATGTAGCTAACCTGTGGTAATAAATCTAGCTAATCTGTTGTAGTAAATCTAACTAACCTGTGGTAATACATCTAGCTAACCTGTGGTAATCTAGCTAACCTGTGGTAATAAATCTAACTACACTGTGGTAATAACGCATCGGTTTGAATCATTCTGTGATCGGTTTGTATCACTCTGTGTGTATATGTGAGAAATGTGAGTGTGTGTGTGTGTGTGTGTGTGTGTGTGTGTGTGTGTGTGTGTGTGTGTGTGTGTGTGTGTGTGTGTGTGCGTGTGTGTGTGCGTGTGTGTGCGCTAACAGCCTTGTTGTGAAAGGATCATAGTGCTCCCTCATTCTCTAAATTGCCTGTGTACTAGAGATGGGCAGGATTGTAGGGTCACCTGGCAAAGCAAGGGGTCACTCCTCTTGATTGACCAATCACAAGTTTTGCTCCTCATTTTTGCCCTCCGATTTCAGAGAAATACCAATACTTGGAGGCATCTAAGCATTGGTTCTGTTTGGGCGATGTTTGTGTGTATCTGTGTTTGTGTGTGTGTGTGTGTGTGTGTGTGTGTGTGTGTCTGATCTCTGCGGGGTGAAAGAGCAAAATCATTGGGTTACCCACTTCCTTTCCAAACAGGGCCAAATTTCAGCGTCCTTATTCCTACACACACACACACACACACACACACACACACACACACACACACACACACACACACACACACACACACACACACACACACACACACACACACACACACACACACACACACACACACACACTATTTAAAGGCCCTGTCCCTCTGTCCATCCAGCCAGCCAGGGTGTGTCCGTGAGTCTGACCACAGCTCCATTATCCGCCTCGTCCAAAAAGGACACCATGAGCAGCAGAGTCGTCGCCCAGAAATAGCCAACACCAAAACAGCTGGCTCCACTGGCCTATTTGTTCTCCTGCGGTCGGTTTCTTTGCTTCTCTCCACCATAAAAGCACCCATTTCCCTCCTGTCCTGGCCTACTCGCCAATCCCCAATGATATTGAACAATAAATGAGACCCTCTGTATTCCACCCAATGTTTAGATGTTCTTGGAATGTACACACACAGTAGTATATTTATGCATAAACATAATAAACACCATGTTACTGCTCCGTGACCACCATTAATACCAATGTGGTGGAAAAGGATTTTCTAGTCAGCATATCTCATTTTTGAGAGGGTATTGTGTGCAGTAATCGAGGACAATATTGAACACTGTGATGTCTATTTTCCGCCAGTATTTATGCCCCCTGTCCTCTGTGCAATCTCCTGAGGTGTAGCTGTCCTGCCGTGGGGGGAATGGGAGGGTGATGGGGGGTTCAATTTACTATTATTTATGTACAGTGCTGTGTCACTCAATCCAGAAAGCTTTTCTTTTTGCTCTACTTCAATAACCTAATTCCTCATTATAGTTTTTAAGTTAAATTGTTCTTTAACCATTCACGTAGCCAATCCGGTGGGCTGGAGCATTTTGGGGACTCTATTACAGTAGGTCTCGTGCTCTCACCTCTCGCTATGTAATGACAGTCTCGTCTCTTTTGCCTGATTAGCTGATTACGTGCTGGGATTGCAACTAGTGTTTCAAACAATGCAGTAGTTCCACCAGTTACCAACAGGTGTCCCCATAGTGGACTCAGGCTTAGACTGAACTGCATCTATGCATCTAAATGTATATTCCCATTATATGTTCCAATTTATTCCTCTCCAGCCTGTACCACAGGAGGCTGTTGAGGGGAGGACAGGCTCATAGTAATGGCTGGAATGGAGTGACTGGAATGGTATCAAACACATAGAAACCTTGTGTTTAATACCATTCCATTGATTGAGGTTCCATCAGCCACCCGTGGTACACTGACTCTCTGTGCTGTGTCTAGCACAGGATTGGCTGGTATATAAAATGGGATCTGTTTGATTTGAGAGGTCAAGGAACAACATTTGTACCAGGATTTATTCCACTGCTATTGATTTTCAAACGATTGCATAAGAAAGCAAATGAGCTAAGATGTATATGTATATGCTTAGTCACCCACAGGCCAGTAACATATGGACCAGGTGTAGGGAACCCTGGTCCGCAGCCACATCATGTTTTTGATTCAACCGACATGGAAGACCATGTGTATTGAATGTAGACAATCACTGAACTGATCAATTAGCTCAGTTAGTCAGGCAAGGTGCCGAGTTGGAACAAAATCCTGCAGTACCTGCAGCAGTCCAGGACCAGGGTTGCCTACCCCTGGCAGATGCTTTTAGTAACAATCCGCCATTTTGTGAGTTTACCTTCTAATGATATTATGTGGTATGTGTATTGCAACATATTCCGTTACTTTTTACTGCCAGGGCCTAGGCAGGTTTCTTTTGGTTATTTGGTCCACTAGTTTGAGTGATGTTGTTCGAGTAGAGTTTGACAGAACAATGTAGGTGATTGAAGTGCATGAAAGGCGCCAACCCCTCCATGAGAAATGAATTCACCCACACCAGCAAGGTGTCCTTTGAAATTGTAATGTGTCAAACGCTTTGATGAGTACTCTCCTCAAGTTTACATCTTCAAATGTTTTAGAAATGGAAGAATATAATTTAATGCTTGACCTCCACGTGATTTAGATAAGAGCAGAATCTTCTGGACAGATATGCAGTAGTTTTTCCAAATGTGGGACATTTCTACCATGATGTTGAGGAAATCATGTTTTGTTTTTTCCACTTGTTGGGTTTTATGTGCAGAGCTTGGGTTTTATGTGCAGAGCTTGGGTTTTATGTGCAGAGCTTGGGTTTTATGTGCAGAGCTTGGGTTTTATGTGCAGAGCTTGGGTTTTATGTGCAGAGCTTGGGTTTTATGTGCAGAGCTTGGGTTTTATGTGCAGAGCTTGGGTTTTATGTGCAGAGCTTGGGTTTTATGTGCAGAGCTTGGGTTTTATGTGCAGAGCTTGGGTTTTATGTGCAGAGCTTGGGTTTTATGTTGCAGAGCTTGGGTTTTATGTGCAGAGCTTGGGTTTTATGTGCAGAGCTTGGGTTTTATGTGCAGAGCTTGGGTTTTATGTGCAGAGCTTGGGTTTTTTATGTGCAGAGCTTGGGTTTTCAGGTTGAACATGGGTATGGCAGTCAAGATGGAGACTGACCTTGTGATTGTTTTCATGCCTTGTTGAATCGAGCAAAGACAGTGATGTTTTCCATTAACACCAGAATGTTCCAATTATCCAGTGTCATGAACATCGGCTGTGTCTTTGTCACTATATTCAGATGGACTGTCTATCTATTTCTCCTTTCAGGCAGACCCATTTTGTGGGCCTCTTGTTACATGCTTCCACAAAAGATGAGGCCCTGAACTGTCTTTGGCTCTCAGCAATTGCAGGTGTCCTTTTCATTCGGGAGTCAACAAGTGTCAATTGCCTGAAGAGACTCCGAATGACACAATTGTTCCCATTGTCCTCTGATTGCATGGCCATTTTTAAATTGACTCTTACACGTTAATATCCCACAACTTTAACTGATTTATTTATCCAACATATTAAGATTTACTAAGATTGAGATTGACTTTTTTCAACAATTTGTATTGCATGGTCGGACTTGAAGTTTGACCACTGGCATTAACACACTCAGAACTCGCATTTCCTTCCCACATCCTGCAGTCAGTTTCCGTTAGCTTGCCTACTGTGCAACCTCATGTCCACATTCACCTCATGATACATAGAAGGCGACAAAGTGAAGGAAAATTATCATTATTATCTCACTTGAAACAGTGGATGCTCGGTCTGGGCCACCGAAGCGCCAACCCCTTGGTCCAGTTGGACTGGATTGAAAAGAAGAAGATAGACCAGAACATCAAAGTGGGCTGACAATCCAATCAGCATGCTCGATTTGTGAATTACTGTATCCAAGATGACTCCTCCACTGCCTAGCACCGAGAGCTAATCCCAATTAACCTGCCTTAATTGAAAAAGCAATTGTTTCATTAAGTCATTAAGATTCGCTAGGCAAGGCAAGGATTACATTGGGTGGAGAAAGGGCCCAAGGAGTCCTCAGAAACGACACTACATGGTGCAGGATTTGCATGGGCAGCCAGTTGTTTATTGATGGGACTATTTTCTCTCATGAGCAAAGATCTAACATCAGACCTACACCAGTCAATAATTGACAGTGAGGGGTAATTTGCCCATATGTCCTCCAGCATCGCCACAGCTAGCTTGGGGAGCCTGGAGTATCCTCATACATCAGACCTCTGTGTTAGTGATTTAGGTGGCAGTTTACAACACTGATGTAACGCTGTAGTGGGGAACCGAAGAAAGCAGGGACTCTCATAATCCATTTTTCCCCTGGAGGCCCAACCGATCACCTCTTTTATTTTGACATGCAACCATGCTGCTCCAATTCAGACCATTTTTTTCTTCTTTCCCTCTTCCTTTTCACAATTCAACGTCTTCTTCATAGCAGTCAATTAGCCAAGAGCAGCAAACTCCTGAAAGAGCAGGAGATAGAGAGAGGGGTATAGAAACAGAGGGCGGTTTCCATAGCGATGATTCCTACTTGAATTGTTTCCTGATTGATGGGGGCTTGATAGGGGCTTGGTGTGTTAAGGCCTGGAGGGTGCTGGTGTGTTGAAGGCAGAGGGGATGTTAAGCCAGGCCTGGATCTAGCCTGTCAGGGGTTCTGTAACAAGTGGCTAGCATGCTGACATCTGTGGATGTGGGCCTGCCGTCACTGCTTAAGTAGGTTAGGGACATGGTGCTGACTTCTTGAAACTTTATACTTCTTTTCTACATTACTAACTACCTACAGTACATGTATTACCATCCAACAAAGAGAAAGGATTGTGTCCTGTCAGAACATGCATCCAAACACAATGAGGTAATCCCATTATAATGTGCATGTTTGGTTGGTTGTGTAACAATAAAGCTTATGTGGCCCTCAAAATATGCCAGTTTCTAAACCAGCAGCATTCACAACATTTTCTTCCACAATAATCCCTGCAACCTCCCTCTACTGTTAATTTTGTCTGGGGTATTAGAGAGGCAGGTACAATTATGTTTTGAATAGCACCTCTAATATTTCCAAATGTTCCTTTCTCCACCAAATAAGCCTGTAAAAGGTGTTATTGGCTGTGAAAGGTGCCTATTTCCATCAAAATGGAAGACAAGTGGCTTTTCCACCCCATTCAGTCGGTAGACGAGGTACAATTTTGTCCTCCACTGTCCTAAGCCACATCATCATCTCCAAAAGCCTCTCATCCATTACACTATTTGTCATTTAACCCTGCTATCGCCCGATGTACCTACTTAATGGCCATGTGTAAGTACCGCAAATGGAACTCACACTCACATGGAGCGAAAGGCTATTTGAAAGGAGACGGTGCCATTTCTGTTATAGCTGAGCTGAGCAGAGCCTCTACCACTCAGTATGAGGGATGCTACATTAGCAAAACAACTGTATCCTTTAGAAAGTATGGGTTAACGTTGCCAGATAAACTAGATCCTGTTTCCCTTATCAGTTTAAAGCTGTACTCTTCTCCATTTGAAAGAGGCCTGGGATACAGGGATATACTGAGGGACAGCTTGACTACAGAGGACTGTGTCCTCTAGATGTTTTCTCAGCTGAGGTGGAATGAGAAACAGGAATAACAAAAGTCCCAATATGATTAATCTAAAGAAACAATTACGTCAGTTTGTTATTATCAACTTTTATGAACTTTTCAAGGCATGATAGTAATATTGCCTTGGTCCACCTAGATAATAATGTGTTTGTATTATGGTGGAATCTTCTGATGTTGCTTATTGTGTTGGCATGAGAAAGCAATTTATTTTTCCAAAAGCCAATTTCTATCACGCAATTACTGCCTGCATGACCAGGGTGTTGATACTGAATAAATGGTTGCATTCATCAATAACACCAGCGGTACACCTGAGGTGGGAAGCAATTGAAAATGTTCAAAGGTTAACTATGCTGTTCTTGGTTGTCATACACACACACACACACTGATCCCTGCTCTCTCCTTCTCATAATGGCCAACTCTGTCAGATCCTCTGTTCTCAGCTGGGTATAAAACAGTGCCTGAGGGCAGGAGTGACTGGTGTCTTCAATCTGCTCTGGTTGCTCACTGGACTCTAAAGGCTTCCATCTCATGAGCTTATTCTCTCTCTCTCTCTCTCTCTCTCTCTCTCTCTCTCTCTCTCTCTCTCTCTCTCTCTCTGTTTTTACCTCTCTCTCTCTCTCTCTCTCTCTCTCTCTCTCTCTCTCTCTTTCTCTCTCTCTCTCTGGTTTTGTTTTTTTTACCTCTGTCTCTCTCTCTCTCAAAAATAAAATGTTATTTGTCACATGCGCCGAATGCACCTTACCGTGAAATGTTTACTTACAAGCCCCTTAACCAACAATGCAATTCAAGAAATAGAGTTAAGAAAATATTTACTAAATAAAGTAAAACATTTAATAAAAGTAACCCAATAAAATAACAGTACCGAGGCTATATACATGATGTACCTGTACCGAGTCAATGTGTGGGGGTACAGGTTAGTCGAGGTAATTTGTACATGTAGGTAGGGGTAAAGTGACTGCATAGATAATTAACAGCGAGGGGGGTCAATGTAAATAGTCCGGGTGGCCATTGGATTAATTGTAGTAGATTAAGGCCTTTTGGACCTAGACTTGGCACTCCGGCACCGCTTTCCGTGCGGCAGCAGAGAGAACAGTCCAGGACTTGGGTGACTGGAGTCTTTGACAATTCTTTGGGCCTTCCTCTGACACTGCCTAGAATATAGGTCCTGGGTGGCAGGGAGCTTTACCCCAGTGATGTACTGGGCCGTTCGCACTACCCTCTGTAGCGCCAGATGTCGAGAAGATGCCATACCAGGCGGTGATGTAACCGGTCAGGATGCTCTCGATGGTGCAGCTGTAGAACTTTTGAGGATCTGGGGACCCATGCCAAATCTTGTTGGAAAAGGTGTCGTCGGGCCCTCTTCACAACAATCTTAGTGTGTTTGGACCATGATAGTTTGTTGGTGATGTGGACACCAAGGAACTTGAAACTCTCAACCCACTCCACTACAGCCCCGTTGATGTGAATTGGGGCATGTTCGGCCCTCATTTTTCTGTAGTCCACAATCCTTTGTCTTACTCATGTTGAGGGAAAGGTTGTTGTCCTGGCACCACACTGCCTCCTCCCTGTAGGCTGTCTCATCATTGTTGGTGATCAGGCCTACCACGGTTGTCGTCAGCAAACTTAATGATGGTGTTGGAGTCGTGCTTGGCCGTGCAGTCGTGGGTGAACAGGGTGTATAGGAGGGAACTAAGCACGCACCCCTGAGGGAGACCCCATGTTGAGGATCAATGTGCCAGATGTGTTGTTGCATGCCCTTACCACCTGGGGGTGGCCCGTCAGGAAGTCTAGGATCCAGTTGCAGAGGGAGGTGTTTAGTTCCAGGGTCCTTTGCTTAGTGATGAACTTTCTGGGCACTATGTTGTTGAACGCTGAGCTGTATTCAATGAACAGCATTCTCACAAAGGTGTTCCTTTTGTCCATGTGGGAAAGGGCAGTGTGTAGTGCGATTGAGATTGCGTCATCTGTGGATTTGTCCCAGCAGTATGCGAATTGAAGTGGGGTTAGGGTTTCCGAGATGATGGTGTTGATGTGAGCAATAACCAGCCTTTCAAAGCACTTCATGGCTACTGACGTGAGTGCTACAGGCTGGTAGTCATTTAGGCAGTTAACCTTCACTTTATGGGACTATGGTGGTCCGCTTGAAACGTAGGTATTACAGACTCGGTCGGGGAAAGTTTGAAAATGTCAGTCAAGACACTTGCCAGTCGATCCGCGCATGCTCTGTGTACACATTCTGGTAATCCGTCATGTGAATGTTGACCTGTTTAAAGGTCTTGCTCACTTCGGCTATGGCGAGCGTGAACACAGTCTTCCGGAACAGCTGGTGCTCTTGTAACCGGTGTGAAATTGCTAGCTAGTTAGCGGGGTGCGCGCTCATAGCGTTTCAATTGGTGACATCACTCGCTCTGAGACCTTGAAGTAGTTGTTTCCCTTGCTCTGCAAGGGCCGTGACTTTTGTGGAGTGATGGGTAACGATGCTTTGTGGGAGGCAGTTGTTGATGTGTGCAGAGGGTCCCTGGTTCGAGCCCAGGTAGGGACGAGGAGAGGGACGGAAGCTAAACTGTTACACTCTCATGCAGGCTTCAGTGTTGCTTGCCTGGACTGCAGCATTAAAGGCATTTAGCTCTTTTGGTAGGCTCGAGTCACTAAGCAGCTCGCGGCTGGGTTTCCCTTTGTAGTCCGTAATGGTTTGCAAGCCCTGCCACATCCGACAAGCGTCAGAGCATGTGTAGTAGGATTCTATCTTAGTCTTTTATTCACTCTTTGCCTGTTTGATGGTTCGTCATCATGTCCATGTAATAATAATAATTATAATCTAACTGATCCCAGATCAGCACTCCTACTCTTAGACACATTTTTTTTATAGACGGAAAATATGAAACCCCTTCTTGTCAGAATTCCCTCTGTGGTGTGGATGGATGGCTGGCACGGGTCATCAGCCCAAGCCAAGAGTTTCTTCATCTCTCTACATCTCTCCATCTCTTTATCTCTTCACCTCTCTCCATCTCTCATCATCTCACTTCATGTCTTCATCTCTCAATTCAATTCAAGGGGCTTTATTGGCATGGGAAACATGTTTATATTGCCAAAGTAAGTGAAGTAGATAATAAACAAAAGGGAAATAAACAGGAGGTTAGGAAGTGCAGCTCAGTTTCCACCTCCTTTTGTGGGCAGTGTGCACATAGCCTGTCTTCTCTTGAGAGGCGGGTCTGCTTACGGCGGCTTTTCTCAATAGCAAGGCTATGCTTATTGAGTCTGTACATCGTCAAAGTGTTCCTTAAGTTTGGGTCAGTCACAGTGGCCAAGTTCATATCCCTGAGCTGACAAGGTACAAATCTGTCATTCTGCCCCTGAACAGGCAGTTAACCCACGGTTCCTGGCTGTCATTGAAAATAATAATTTGTTCTTAACTGACTTGCCTGGTTAAATAAAGGTAAAATAAAATACACCATAATGACAAAGCGAAAAGAGGTTATTTGAAATATTTGCAAATGTATAAATAAATTCAATTATATTACATTTACTTAAGTATTCAGACCCTTTATAGTACTTTGTTGAAGCACCTTTGGCAGCGATTACAACCTCGAGTCTTCTTTGGTATGAGGCTTCAAGCTTGGCACACCTGTATTTTTAGAGTTTCCCCCATTCTTCTCTGCAGATCCTCTCAAGCTCTGTCAGGTTGGATGGGGAGCGTCGCTGCACAGCTATTTTCAGGTCTACAGAGATATTCAATCGAGTTCAAGTCCGGGCTCTGTCTGGGCCACTCAAGGACATTCAGAGACTTGTCCCAAAGCCACTTCTGCGATGTCTTGGCTGTGTGCTTAGGGTCGCTGTCCTGTGGGAAGGTTAACCTTCGCCCCAATCTGAAGTCCTGAGCGCTCTGGAGCAAGTTTTCATTGAGGATCTCTCTGTACTTTGCTCCGTTCATTTTACCCTCAATCCTTACTAGTCTCCCAGTCAATGCCACTGAAAACATTCCCACAGGATGATGCTGCCACCAGCATGCTTCACCGTAGGGATGGTGCCGGGTATTCTCCAGACATGACACTTGGCATTCAGGCCAAAGAGATCAATCTTGGTTTCATCAGACTAGAGAATCTTGTTTGTCATGGTCCGAGAGTCTTTAACCTCTCTGGGATATGTGGGACGGTCCCACCTCGCCAACAGTCAGTGAAAGTGCAGGGCGCCAAATTCAAAACAACAAAAATCTCATAATTAACATTCCTAAAGCATACAAGAATTTTTTACATTTTAAAGAGAAAATTCTCGTTAATCCAGCCACAGTGTCTGATTTCAAAAAGGCTTTGCAGCGAAAGCACCACAAACGATTATGTTATGAAAGGTTTGGGAAGCCACAGAAAAACACAGGCATTTTTCCAGCCAAAGGTAGGAGTCACAAAAAGCAGAAAAGAGATAAAAATTCATCACTAACCTTTGATGATCTTCATCAGATGACACTTATAGGACATCATGTTACACTACATGTATGTTTTGTTTGATAAAGTTCATATTTATATAAAAACTCTGAGTTTACATTGGCACGTTCAGTAGTTCCAAAAACAACCAGTGATTTTGCAGAGAGCCACACAATTTACTGAAATACTGATCATAAATGTTGATGAAAATAGAAGTGTTACACATGGAATTAGAGATTTTCTTCTCCTTAATGGGTGCGTCAAGAAGTTAATGCAAGATTTTAAAACAACTTTACAGAAAAAGCCAACCACGCAATAATCTGAGTACAGTTCAGACAACAAAGCAGCCAAAAAGATATCCGCCATATTGTGTAGTCAACATTAGTCAGAAATAGCATTAAAAATATTCACTTACCTTTGATGATCTTCATCAGAATGCACACCCAGGAATCCTAGTTCCACAGTAAATGTTTGATTTGTTCGATAAAGTTCATAATTTATGTCCATATAGCTTCTTTTGTGAGGGCGTTCGGTAAACAAATCCAAACGCACGTTCAGGTCCCCGAACGTCGGACAAAAAGTTTAAAAAGTTCTGTTACAGCCTGTAGAAACTTGTCAAACTAAGTACAGAATCAATCTTTAGGATGTTTTTATCATAAATGTCCAATAATGTTCCAACCGGGGAATTCCTATGTCTGTAGAAAAACAATGGAACGAGAGCTAACTCTCTCGTGACAGCGCGTCAGAGCCTGTGGCACTATGCCAGACACCTGACTCAGTCCCCTTTCATTCAGCACTTTCTGTGCTATGCTATCCCGAGGCACTCTTTTTCCCTCGCTCTCTTTCTATCTCTCTCCCTTCATAGTAGAAGCCTGAAACAATATTCTAAAGACTGTTGACATCTAGTGGAAGCCTTAGGAAGTGCAATATGACCCCATTTACACTGTATATTGGAATGGCAAATAGTTGAAAAACTACAAACCTCAGATATCCCACTTCCTGGTTGGATTTTTCTCAGGTTTTCGCCTGCCATATGTTATACTCACAGACATCATTCAAACAGTTTTAGAAACTTCAGAGTGTTTTCTATCCAATACAACTAATAATATGCATATATTAGCATCTGGACTGAGTAGCAGGCAGTTTACTCTGGGCACCTTATTCATCCAAGCTACTCAATACTGCCTCCTGTCACCAAGAAGTGAAGTGGCTTTTGGCAAACTCCGAGCGGGCTGTCATGTGTTTTTTACGGAAGTGGCTTCCGTTCTTGCCACTATACCATAACGGCCTGATTGGTTGAGTGCGGCAAAGATGGTTGTTCTTCTGGAAGGTTCTCCCATTGCCACAGACAAACTCATGAGCTCTGTCAGAGTGTTCGGGTTCTTGGTCACCTCCCTGACCAAGGCTCTTCTACCCCGATCGCTCAGTTTGGCCGGGCGGACAGCTCTAAGAGGAGTCTTGGTGGTTCCAAACTTCTTCCATTTAAGAACGATAGAGGCCACTGTGTTCTTTATCTCTCTTCATATCTCTTTTCTCTCTCCATCTCTTCCTCTCTCTCTTCATCTCCCTTCATCATGCTATCCCGAGGCACTCTTTTTCCCTCTCTCTATCTCTCTCCCTCTCCTCCCTTGTTTTCTATCCCACCCACTCATCCACTCTGTCTCACTCCTTCCCCTTCTCCCACTCCCACTCACCCCCAACCCCTCCCTACCTACCTCTCTCTCCCTCCATCTCCCTCTCCCTCTCCCTCCTCCCGCTCTCCCTCCATCCCTCTCTCCAGTCCCTGCAGTGGAGTTCTCCTCAATGTGTGTTTATGAAGGCCCAGGGAGAGAGAGTAGAGAGAGTGAGGGGTTCCACCTGCCCACAGCCTGTTAATTACTAATCTGTATGTACATGCTCTGCACATTTGCTCATCCATACATATCCCTACGCCCCAGAGTTAACATGTTCCCCCAGAGCAGGTACTCCCCAACTGGGGTACTCGCAATGCCGTCGGAGGTACGTCAAATATAAATGTGATTCACATTCACATTTTCAAACAGTGCATTTATATTTTCCAGCGGGGCAATACCTTTGGGTGAGGTTTTTTTCTCACCTGAGTTCTCGTTTCGCTGCCAAAAATAAAATTAAACCATCTAGTGTTCAGCGAAATAACAACACAATGTCAAGTACAGGTAGCCTCGTCAAATAATTAACATCCAATCACATTAACCGTTACTCTCTAAATGGTATTCCACTAACTAATTCCACATATGTAGCCAAATGTAGCTGCTGCTCATTCCGTTTGCTTAAAAATTGATAAAGGGTTAAAGAAAGTAGGGCCAGTGTCCATAGAGACTCATACGAGCTCTGATGGTAGTACTGCTACTACCAGCAGTACTACAGCAGCACTACACCTGCCCCTGTTGATGACACAAGTTGTTCTGCTTCCATGAGCACATCCAATGCTAGCATCAGTAATTCTACATTTGTTGGACACTGACAGTTGTGAATCTGATGCAGCCGAAGAGCTACTGCCCCTTACCCGGGAAAGCACCGAACAACAGATAGGGACGTTGGACCATCGAAGAGGCGCAAATATGATGAGAAATACATTGATTTGGGGTTCACTTATATTGGGGGTAGTGCCTTTCCTCAAAAACAGTGTGTTATATGTGCTGAAGTACAGTCATGGCCAAAAGTATTGAGAAGTATAATTACGAGCATTTCATAAGTGTCAAAGGCTTTTATTGACAATTGCATGAAGTTGATGCAAAGAGTCAATATTTGTAGTAATGACCCTTCTTTTTCAAGACCTCTGCAATCCGCCCTGGCATGCTGTCAATTAACTTCTGGGCCACATCCTGACCGAGGGCAGCCAATTCTTGCATAATCAATGCTTGGAGTTTGTCAGAATTTGTGGGGTTTTGTTTGTCCACCCGCCTCTTGAGGATTGACCACAAGTTCTCAATGGGATTAAGGTCTGGGTGAGTTTCCTGGCCATGGACCCAAAATATCAATGTTTTGTTCCCAGAGCCACTCAGTTATCACTTTTGCCTTATGGCAAGGTGCTCCATCATGCTGTAAAAGGCATTGTTCGTCACCAAACTGTTCGTGGATGGTTGGGAGAAGTTGGTCTTGGAGGATGAGTTGGTGCCATTATTTATCCATGGCTGTGTTCTTAGGCAAAATTGTAAGTGAGCTCACTCCCTTGGCTGAGAAGCAACCCCACACATGAATGGTCTCAGGATGCTTTACTGTTGGCATGACACAGGACTGATGGTAGCGCTCACCTTGTCTTCTCCGGACAAGCTTATTTCCAGAACCACCAAACAATCGGAAAAGGAGAAAATGACTTTACCCCAGTCCTCAGCAGTCCAATCCCTGTACCTTTTGCAGAATATCAGTGTGTCCCTGATGTTTTTCCTGGAGAGAAGTGGCTTCTTTGCTGCCCTTCTTAACACCAGGCCATCCTCCAAAAGTCTTTGCCTCACTGTGCGTGCAGATGACTCACACCTGGCTGCTGCCATTCCTGAGCAAGCTCTGTACTGGTGGTGCCCCGATCCCACAGCTGAATCAACTTTAGGAGCTGGTCCTGGCGCTTGCTGAACTTTCTTGGGTGCCCTGAAGCCTTCTTCACAACAATTGAACCGCTCTCCTTGAAGTTCTTGATGATCTGATAAATGGTTGATTTAGGTGCAATCTTACTGGCAGCAATATCCTTGCCTGTGAATTCCTTTTTGTGCAAAGCAATGATGACGGCACATGTTTCCTTGCAGGTAACCCTGGTTGACAGAGGAAGAACAATTATTCCAAGTACCACCCTCCTTCCAGTCTGTTATTCGAACTCAATCAGCATGACAGAGTGATCTCCAGCCTTGTCCTCGTCAACACTCACACCTGTGTTAACGAGAGAATCACTGACATGATGTCAGCTGGTCCTTTTGTGGCAGGACTGAAATGCAAAGGACATGTTTTGGGGGGATTCAGACCATTTGCATGGCGAAGAGGGACTTTGCAATTCATCTGATCACTCTTCATAACATTCTGGAGTATATGCAAATTGCCATCTTACAAACTGCCATCTTACAAAATGTATATTCGTGTCATTCTCAAAACTTTTGGCCACGACTGTACTATCTCACAACTCGACAAAACCTTCTCTTGCTCAGACATTTAGAAACAAAACATGCCAATTTGAAAAATAAACCACAGGAGTTTTTTGAGCGAGAATTAAGACGACTTTCGAGTAGTAAGACATTTATAAAAGCAACTGATACCATTAATAAGCAGGGGATAGAAGCGTCTTATATGGTGAGCTCCCAAGTGGCTAGGACAGGCAAGCCCCATACTATTGTGGAGGACTTCATTCTTCCTGCCTCTACGGATATGTCTGGGACAATGCTGGGGAAAAGGCCAAAAAAACTATACAGACAATGTCTTCATCAAACAAGACTGTTTCACAACACAGCAGTGGCAGGAGATGTTTAGAAACAATTTCTTCTTCGCATACAAGCCATTGAATTCTATGCTTTACAGCTGGATCAGTCAACAGGGCCTGGAACAGCTCCTGGTATATGTCCGTTATGTATATGGAGGGTCAATTAAGGAAGACATCCTCTTCTGCGAACCACTGGAAACCAGGACAACAGGAGAGGATATTTTTAAAGTACTGGACAGCTTTGTGACATCAAATGGACTTTGGTGGTCAAGATTTGTTGGTATCTGTACTGATGGCGCAAAAGCCATGACAGAGAGACATAGTGGTGTGGTAACGCGCATGCAAGCAGTTGCTCCCGACGCCACTTAGGTACACTGCAGCATCCACCGAGAGGCTTTTGCTGCCAAAGCAATGCCTGATAGCTTGAAATACGTTTTGGATACGACAGTGAAAATGGTTAACTATGTTAACCTTTCTAGGGTATGTGGGACGCTAGCGTCCCATCTGGCCAACATCTAGTGAGATTGCAGAGCATCAAATTCAAATACAGAAATGCTCATATAAAAACAAAACATATTTTACATAGGTTTAAAGATTAACTTCTTGTTAATCCCAACCACGGTGTCAGATTTATAAAATGTTTTTCAGCGAAAACATACCTAGCCCAGAACATAGCCCAGTTGACAAATTATTACAAACAGTAACCAGCCAAGCAGAAGCGTTACAAAACTCAGAAATAGAGATAAAATTAATCCCTTACCTTTGATGATCTTCATATGGTGGCACTCAGAAGACATTAATTTACTCAATAAATGTTCCTTTTGTTCGATAAAGTCTCTCTATATTCAAAACCTCGATTTTGTTTGCGCGTTTTCTTCAGTAATCCACAGGCTCAAACGCAGTCAAAACAGACAGACAAAAAATCCAAATTGTATCCGTAAAGTTCATAGAAACAAGTCAAACGATGTTTATATTCATGTGTGAACATGGTATTATCGATTTGACTTGATATTCTTCAGTCAAGGCAAGGATGTTCTGTTAAAAAAATGAAAACTTCAGAACAGTGTTACGTATAGTTGTAATGCAGAACAAATCTCTGTAGAGCTCATGTCAGCCTCCATAGATCCCGTCAGCCTCCACAGTTCCTGTCAGCCTTCACAGATCCGTCAGCCTCCGCAGTTCCCGTTAGCCTTCACAGATCCGTCAGCCTCCAGATCCGTCAGCCTTCACAGATCCGTTAGCCTTCACAGATCCGTCAGCCTCCGCAGTTCCCGTTAGCCTTCACAGATCCGTCAGCCTTCACAGATCCGTCAGCCTCACAGCTCCGTTAGTCTTTACAGATCTGTCAGCCTCCGCAGCTCCCGTCAGCCTCCGCAATTCCCTTGGTGCTTTATTATTCATTGCTCCATTAAATGATTCATGTTGGTTTCAGGGTGTCAGGGGATCAGGGTGTCAGGGGATCAGGGTGTCAGCATGTCAGGGTGTCAGGGGATCAGGGTGTTAGCGTGTCAGGACATCAGGGTGTCAGAGAGGCAGAGTTAGCTTGTCAAAGCGTCAGCTTGTCACCATGCCAGGTCGTCAGCGTGTTAGGTCGTCAGGGTGTCAGGTGTCAGGGTGTTAGGTCGTCAGCGTGTCAGGTTGTTAGGGTGTTATGTTGTCAGCGTTTCAGGGCGTCAGCGTGTTAGGTCGTCAGGGTGTCAGGTGTCAGGGTGTTAGGTCGTCAGCATGTCAGGTGTCAGGGTGTTAGGTCGTCAGGTGTTAGGTTGTTAGGGTGTTATGTTGTCAGCGTTTCAGGGCGTCAGCGTGTTAGGTCGGCAGGGTGTCAGGTGTCAGTGTGTTAGGTTGTCAGCGTGTCAGGTGTCAGGGTGTTAGGTCGTCAGGTGTTAGGTTGTTAAGTTGTTATGTTGTCAGCGTTTCAGGGCGTCAGCGTGTTAGGTCGTCAGGGCGTCAGCGTGTCAGAGTGTTAGGGTATTAGGTTGTCAGGTGTTAGTGTGTCAGGGTGCATATTGTCTAGCCGTCAAATCATACAGCAGCGGAATGAGGAAGTCCAGTTCATGTCCTCACTGCCTTCTCATACAATGAAAGTGAGTGTGTGTGTTTTGGTGTGTGTTTTTGTGTGTGTTGGTGCGTGTTATCCAGTTCATGTCCTCACTGCCTTCTCATACAATGAAAATGTTTTTGGTGTGTGTTGGTGTGTATGTTGTGTGTGTGTATTTTGTTGAGTGTGTGTTTTGGTGTGTGTGTGTCTGTCTGTTTTGGTGTGTGTGTGTGTGTGTGTGTGTGTGTGTGTGTGTGTGTGTGTGTGTGTGTGTGTGTGTGTGTGTGTGTGTGTGTGTGTGTTTTTTGGGGGTGTGTTTGTGTTTTGGTGTGTGTGTTTTGGTGTGATTGTGTGTGTGTTTTTTTGTGTGTGTGTTTTTCAAATAAAATAAAATCTAATTTTATTAGTCACATGCGCCTAATACAACTGGTATAGACCTTAGAGTGAAATGGTTATTTACGAGCCCCTAACCAACAATGCACTTTAAAAAATACAGATAAGAATAACAAATAAAAGTAACAAGTAATTAAAGAGCAGCAGTAAAATAACAATATCGAGACTATATACAGGGGTGTACTGATGCAGAGTCAATGTGCGGCGGTGTAAAAGGGGGTGGGGGGGTCAATGCAAATAGTCTGTGTAGCCATTTGATTAGATGTTCAGGAGTCTTATGGCTTGGGGCTTGAAACTGTTTAGAGGCCTCTTGGACCTAGACTTGGTGCTCCGATACCACTTGCCGTGCGGTAGCAGAGAGAACAGTCTATGACTAGGGTTTCTGGAGTCTTTGACAATTTTTAGGGCCTTCCTCTGACACATCCTGATATAGAGGTACTGGATGGCAGGAAGCGAGGACCCATGCCAAATCTTTTCAGTCTCCTGAGGGGGAATAGGTTTTGTCGTGTCCTCTTCACAACTGTCTTGGTGTGCTTGGACTATGTTAGTTTGTTGGTAATGTGGACACCAAGGAACTTGAAGCTCTCAACCTGCTCCACTGCAGCCCCGTCGATGAGAATGGGGGCGTGCTCGGCCCTCTTTTTCCTGTAGTCCACAATCATCTCCTTTGTCTATATCACATTCAGGGAGAGGTTGTTGTCCTGGCACCACACGGCCAGGTCTCTGACCTCCTCCCTATAGGCTGTCTCTTCGTTCTTGGTGATCAGGCCTAACACTGTTGTTTCATCGACAAACTTAATGATGGTGTTGGAGTCGTGCCTGGCCATGCAGTCATGAGTGAACAGGAAGTGCAGGAGGGGACTGAGCACGCACCAGTGAGGGGACCCTGTGTTGAGGATCAGTGTGGCAGATGTGTTGTTACCTAACCCTACCAATGGGGGGCAGACTGTCAGGAAGTCCAGGATCCAGTTGCAGAGGGAGGTGTTTAGTCCCAGGGTCCTTAGCTTATCGATAAGCTTTGAGGGCACTATGGTGTTGAACGCTAAACTGTAGCAATGAATAGCATTCTCAGATAGGGGTTCCTTTTGTCCAGGTGGGAAAGGGCAGTGTTGAGTGCAATAGCGATTACATCTTCTGTGGATCTGTTGGGGTGGAATGCAAATTGGAGTGGGTCTAGGGTTTCTGGGATGATGGTGTTGATGTGAGCCATGACCAGCCTTGCATAGCACGTCATGGCTACAGACCTGAGTTCTATGGGTCAGTAGTCATTTAGGCAGGTTACATTGGTGTTTTTGGGCACAGGGACTATGGTAGTCTGCTTAAAACATGTTGGTATTACAGACTCGGACAGGTGGAGGTTGAAAATGTCAGTGAAGACACTTGCTAGTTGGTCAGCGCATGCTCGGAGTAAACATCCTGGTAATCCGTCTGGCCCTGCGGCCTTGTGAATATTGACCTGTTTAAAGGTCTTACTCACATCGGCTGTGGAGAGCGTGATGACACAGTCTTCCGGATCAGCTGGTGCTCTCATGCATGTTTCAGTGTTATTTGCCTCGAAGCGAGCATAGAAGTAGTTTAGCTCATCTAGTAGGCTTGTGTCACTGGGCAGCTCTTGGCTGTGCTTCCCTTTGAAGTCTGTAATAGTTTGCAAACCCTGTCACATCCTACGAGCGTCAGAGCCGGTGTACTATGATTCGATCTTAATCCTGTATTGACGCTTTGCCTGTTTGATGGTTTGTCGGCGGGCATAGCGGGATCTCTTATAAGCGTCCAGGTAAAGTCCAACTCCTGGGCAGCTCTACCCTCTAGCTCAGTGCTGATGTTGCCTGAATTCTATGGCTTCTGGTTGCGGTATGTACGTATGGTCACTGTTAGGATGATGTCATCGATGCACTTGTTGATGAAGCCAATAACTGATGTGGTTTACTCCTCAATGCTGTTGGAGGAAACACGGAACATATTCCAATCTGTGCTAGTAAAACAGTCCTGTAGCTTAGCATCTGCTCATCTGACCACTTTTTTATTGATCTACTCACTGACTGAATTATGGTCAGATTTGCCAAATGGAGGGCGAAGGAGAGCTTTGTATGCATCTCTGTGTGTTGAGTAAAGGTGGCCCAGAGTTCTTTTTTCCTGTGGTTGCACATTTAACATGCTGATAGAAATTTGGTCAAATGGATTGAAGTTTCCATGCATTAAAGTCCCAGGCTACTAAGAGCACCGCCTCTGGGTGAAAGTTTTCTTGTTTGCTTATGGCGGAATGCATCTCATTCAATAGTGTTTTAGTGCCAGCCTCTGACTGTGGTGGTGTGTAAAACAGCTACGAAGAATACAGATGAAAACTCTCTAGGTAGATAGTTTGGTCTACAGTTAATCATGAGATACTCTTCCTCAGCCTCAGCAATAACCTTAGATATCGTGCACTAGCTGTTATTTACAAAAAATACATAGTCCGCTGCTCCTTGTCTTACCAAACAACGGTGTTCTATCCTGCCGGTGCAGCGTGTAACCAGCTAGCTGTATGTTGATGTTGTCGTTGTTTAGTCACGACTCATAAGATGTTACAGTTTTGAATGTCCCATTGGTAGTTTAATCTTCCGTGTAGGTCGTCTATTTTATTGTCCAAAGATTGCACGTTTGCTAGCAGAATGGAAGGTAGTTGGGGTTTATTTGACCGCCTACAAATTCTCAGAAGGCAGCCTGCCCTCCGGCCCCTTTTTTCACTCCTGTTTTTTCACGCAAATCACAGGGATCTGGGCCTGTTCTCGAGGAAGCTTGTCAGACCCGTTAATGGAAAAAAAATATTTTTCCAGTCCATGGTGAGTAATCCCAGATGTTCAGAAGTTCTTTTCGGTCATATGACATGGTAGCGGCAACATTATGTACAAAATTAGTAAAAAAATAAGTGATAAAAAATTTAAAAAAAACAATCGGTTGGGGTCATGTAAAACAGCTGCCTTCTTCTCACACCGCCATTTTGGTGTGTGTTTTTTGGTTTGTGTGTTTGTGTGTGTGTGTGTTTTGTTGGTGTGTGTGTGTTTTTGGTGTGTGTGCGCGTGTCTGTTTGTTTGTGTATGCACATCAACTTTTCGAAATGTAATTACCTTAATTTGCAGCTACAACTGGGCTAAATTGGGTTAAATCCACTGGTACTGTTGCGTCACTTTGGTTTCTTTAGTCTGTTCTAATGTCTCTCCCTCTCTCACTCGTTCCAGCACCACCAAGATTCACTAAAGTTCCCGTAGACCAGATTGGCGTATCTGGGGGTGTGGTCTCATTCGTGTGCCAGGCAACAGGAGACCCTAAGCCCCGGGTGAGCTGGAACAAGAAGGGGAAGAAAGTCAACTCCCAGCGCATTGAGGTGAGACAGTGTAACCTTGTAACCCTACACTGCCCCCTACTGTTGTGGATGTAGTATGGAATAATACATCTGAATATAATATACATAATAAATACAATTTAGCAGACACATTTATCCAAAGCAACTTACAACTTACATATTGTATATGTGGCCCCAACAGGAATCGAACCCACAACCCTGGCATTGCTAATGTCACGGTTTTCTGTAGGTGAAAGAGAGTCGGACCAAAATGCGGCATGTCTATTACGATCCATGTTTAATAAAACTGAAGTAAACACGAATCAAATACAAAACAAACAAACGTAACAAGAAAACCGAAACAGCCTAATACTGGTGCAAACCAGCACACAACAGACATAAGGACAAAAAGGAAAATCACCCACAAAACCCAACACCAAACAGGCTACCTAAGTATGGTTCCCAATCAGAGACAATGACTAACACCTGCCTTTGAGGTGAAACACAGAAACAGACAAACTAGACACACAACATAGAATGCCCACTCAGATCACACCCTGACCAAACAAAACATATAAACATACAAAGCAAACTATGGTCAGGGTGTGACATGGATATATCACTTCTGGTAGATCATTTACTTGTACGCAAACTACATCACGACAGACCGTGGTTTTAATTTAACCAGGCATCAATTACAAGAAACCACCATGTTTAGTGACATGACATGGCACAGTGCCAATGTAATCTACTTGTCCTTTTCCACTTGAATAACTAGCTGAATTTGACGTTTGTTTTACGTTCGGTTCTAGTAGTGGCGTGCTACTTTCCCCCTGCGCCCGCTGTGCCTTATTTATGATGTTTGTTTGTTGTGTGTCTCTGTGTGAGCCCAGATGGTGTGTCTAAAGTCATGATTGATTCTCAGGGTTTCCTTAATTAACACATTCCTCACATCGACAGCGCACACACACAGACTCGCTAACACACACATACACACTCTTGTGCTAACACACTATCACGTTAACAACGCTGCCAGCGTACTTAGAAGGAGGGAAGAAGATGGTACCTGAGTATTAATAAGAGAAGAAGAAGATGGAACCCAAGTACATGACAAGTACAGGACAGGCATGTACAGGACAAATACAGGAGAGTACAGGACAAGTACAGAACAGTACAGGACAAATACACATTGACACACACACTGCAGACTCTGGTTCAATCCTGGGCTGTATCACAACCGGCCGTGATCGGGAAATCCCATAGGGCATTGCACAATTGGCCCAGAGTTGTCCGGGTTAGTGGAGGGTTTGGCAGGACAAGGCCAGTACAGGACAAATAAAGGACAGGACAGTACAGGACAAGGACAGGACAGGACAAGGCCAGTACAGTAAAGGAGGACAAGGCCAGTACAGGACAAGGCCAGTACAGGACAGACAGGACAGGACAGGACAAGGACAGTACAGGACAGGACAAGGCCAGTACAGGACAAATACAGGACAAGGGACAGTACAGGACAAGGCCAGGACAGGTACAGGACAAGGCCAGGACAGGACAGGACAAGGACAGTACAGGACAGGACAAGGCCAGTACAGGACAAATACAGGACAAGGACAGTACAGTACAGGACAAGGCCAGTACAGGACAAATACAGGACAAGTGGAGAACAAGAGCGGTACAGGACAAGTACAGAACAAGGCCAGTACAGGACAAGTGCAGAACAAGGCCAGTACAGGACAAGGCCAGTACAGTACAGGACAAGGCCAGTACAGAACAAGGCCAGTACAGGACAAGTGCAGAACAAGGCCAGTACAGGACAAGTGCAGAACAAGGCCAGTACAGGACAAGGCCAGTACAGGACAGGACAAGGCCAGTAAAGGACAAATACAGGACAGGACAAGGCCAGTACAGTACAGGACAAGGCCAGTACAGAACAGGACCAGTGCAGAACAAGACCAGTGCAGGACAAGTTCCTTGAGATGACAAATACAGGCCAATACATGACAGTGCAGGACAAACACAAGACAGTACAGTACAAGTACAGGATAGGACAGTACCATACAGTACAGGACAAGTACAGAGCCGTACAGGACAAGTACAGGGACAAGTACAGAGCCGTACAGGACAAGTACAGGGACAAGTACAGAGCCGTACAGGACAAGTACAGGGACAAGTACAGAGCCGTACAGGACAAGTACAGGGACAAGTACAGAGCCGTACAGGACAAGTACAGGACAAGTACAGAGCCGTACAGGACAAGTACAGAGTACAGGACAAGTACAGGGACAAGTACAGAGCCGTACAGGACAAGTACAGGGACAAGTACAGAGCCGTACAGGACAAGTACAGGGACAAGTACAGAGCCGTACAGGACAAGTACAGGGACAAGGACGTACAGGACAAGTACAGGGACAAGTACAGAGCCGTACAGGACAAGTACAGAGCAGTACAGGACAAGTACAGGACAAGTACAGAGCCGTACAGGACAGGTACAGAACAGGTCAAGTACAGAACAAAACAGGTACAGGACAAGTTCCTTGAGATGACAAATACAGGACAGATCTATACAGGGACGGGGACATTACAGGACAGTGCAGGACAAATACAAGACAGGACAAGTACAGGACAGGACAGTACAGGACAAGTACAGGACAGTAAAGAACAGTACAGTACAGGACAGTACAGGACAAGTACAGGACAAGTAGGACAGGACAAGTACAGTACAAGTCAAATACAGGGCAGTACAGGACAAGTACAGTACAGGACAAGTACAGTATAGGACAAATACAGAGCAGTACAGGACAGTACAGGACAAGTACAATACAGTACAGGACAAGGCCAGTACATGTCCAGGACAAGTACATTACAATATACATAGAGGAGAGTACAGGACAAGGAAGAACTGGACAAGTACAGAACAGTCCAGACAAGACAGTACAGACAAGACAGTACAGGACAACCTACCCTGACAAGTATGACAAGTACAGGACAGACACGACAGTATAGGACAAATACAGTACAGGACAGTACAGGACAAGGACAGTACAGGACAGTACAGGACAAGTACAGGAAAGAACAGGACAAGTACAGGACAAGTACAGGAAAGAACAGGACAAGTACAGGAAAGAACAGGACAAGTACAGGAAAGCACAGGACAAGTACAGGACAAGCCCAGTACAGGACAAGTCCAGGACAGGACAAGTACAGGACAGTGCAATTTCAGTACAGGACAGTCCAATCCCAAACTGTGTTGCATTCTCTTCCGCTAAGACTGAGAAAAAACGATTGAACTGTGGATCCAATGATTACTATTTCCTTGCTTTTAAAAAGTCATTTTGTGAAGGTTCGAAATCGTTGCATTTCCCCTCCAGCAGCTTTTGCTTTGATATTGATCTGGACTCAGTCACGGTGCTGTTTCCTCATTAGCGCTGTAGCCTTGAGATTCATCATGACTCGACGCTGAACCTCCTCACACCACTTCACTTGGTCACCCGCATCTATCCATACGTGTGTTCTCTTTGTTATATATTATGGAAATCACATGTAAAATCACATGTATAGCGTGATCTATGAGTACAATATGAGCACACTGACAGTTATGTTATGATTATTAGTTGACATTGCTGAGAATGAGGGTTTATGCTTTGCAAAGGTACTTATTTCGAATCATAATAATCCTAATGGATGGCTTTAAACATTCTGAAAACATTAAACTTCAAAACTAACCTTATTCCATGGTGACCTTTTCTGAAGACTTGGCCACTGGACTAGCATAGCGATGTCCCGGCTCATATTCTGAAGCTTTGCAGTGAATAAAATGGTATACAGTATGTGAAATGAAGGTGCCCCTAGGGGCTAGTTGAGGAGTCTCGCTCCTAGAAGAATAGTTAGGTTGTCTTTAACTCAAAAACAGATCACTATAACGTTGCCCTTTCTCTCTGACACAGACTATAGAGTTCGATGAGGGTGCCGGCGCCGTCCTTCGGATCCAGCCTCTACGAGCGCCGCGGGACGAGAACATCTACGAGTGCGTGGCGGAAAATAGCGAGGGTGAGGTCAACGTTAACGCCAAGCTGTCCATAATCAGAGGTGAGTCACTCGACGGCGCCTAATGATGAGGTCCTGACCAATGGACCAATGGAGTCCCATTGTCCAATAGTCTTGCAATATATAGTGTTTGATTGCTCACTGCACCAATATTCTCAGCCAGCTTCACGCATAGATGTTTGTTCCTTGTACTAGTACCTTCTAGCTCAGTGGTCTCTAACCTTTTCTAGCATGAGAGCTAGTCAAAAAAGTAATTTTTCTCTAGCTTTCAAATAGTCACATTCTTCTCTTCTTCTCTGCAACTCTTCCCTAGGTCCTTAGTGTACAAGAGACAGTAGTGCACAATGTTTTCTGTCGATATACCTTGTAAAATAACGGTTAATTAACAACTCTAAATGGGGCTCTATAAAATCTGAGATTTGTTACCCAATTTTTGTTTTATGTTTTCCCAAATTATGTTCCGTTAGATTTGTATATATTTTTGTATATTTTCACTCTCAAAATTACAATTGTTTATAGAGAAACAACAGAATTGGATGTCGATGCTTAAATCACATCTGAAGACCTTTTTTAAAGGGGTCTGGAAGAAAACGAACACATTTCGATTTGTTTTGTGTAATTCCCCTTTACCTCTTTGGGCTGGGTGGGACGCAAGCAACCCACCTCGACAACATCTGGTGACATTTTAGAGCGCGAAATTCAAAATACAAAAATCGTAATATTAAACATTCATGAAAATACAAGCCATTTACATCGTTTAAAAGCTTAGCTTCTTGTTCATACATACACGTTGTCAGAAAAAGGCTTTACGGTGAAAGCATAACATGCGATTATCTGAGGACAGTGCCCTGCATACCCCAGCATTAAAAACATATTTCAAACCAGCAGAGGAGTCACACAAATCAGAAATAGCGATCAAATGAATCACTTACCTTTGAAGATCTTCCTCTGTTTGCAATCCCAAGGGTCCCAGCTACACAACAAATGGTTGTTTTGTTCGATAAAGTCCTTCTTTATATCCCAAAAAAGTCAGTTTAGTTAGCACGTTTGATTCAGTAATCCACCCGTTCAACATGCAGACACAGAAATCCCAAAAGTTACCAGTAAACATCATCCAAACAAGTCAAACAACATTTCGCATCAATCCTCAGGTACACTAATATGTAAATAAACTATCAAATTTAAGACGAAATGTAATAAGTTCAATACCAGAAATAAATCACGAAGCCGTCATCCACGCACACCACAAGACTACAGTCCTAATGAGAGACAACTTGAAAAACTACAACTACCAGCTCATTTTTCAAAAAACAAGCCTGAAACCCTTTCTAAAGACTGTTGACATCTAGCGGAAGCCATGGGAACTGCAATCTGAGAGGAATTCCTTTGAATATCTCATAGACAAGTATTGGAATGGCCTGTGACCTCAAAAACACATTTTGTGATGGATTCTCCTCGGGTTTTTGCCTGCCCTATCAGTTCTGTTATACTCACAGACATTATTTTAACAGTTTTAACTGTTAAAACGTCTTAGGGCAGAAATCCCTGCACGGCGCCAAATTCAAAACAACAGAAATCTCCTAATTAAAATTCCTCAAACATTCAAGTATCTTATACCATTTTAAAGGTCATCTTGTTGTTAATCCCACCACAGTGTCCGATTTCAAATAGGCTTTACAGCGAAAGCACCATAAACAATTATGTTAGGTCAGCACCTATTCACAGAAAAACACAGCAATTTTTCCAGCCAAAGAGAGGAGTCACAAAAATCTGAAATAGAGATAAATGAATCACTAACCTTTGATCTTCATCAGATGACACTCATATGACTTCATGTTACACAATACATGTAAGTTTTGTTTGATTAAGTTCATATTTATATAAAAAAATCTCAGTATACATTGGTGTGTTATATTGGGGCAGCATTGGGGCGGCAGGGTACATTGGTGTGTTATATTGGGGCAGCATTGGACTAGTAACCGGAAGGTTGCAAGTTCAAACCCCCGAGCTGACAAGGTACAAATCTGTCATTCTGCCCCTGAACAGGCAGTTAACCCACTGTTCCTAGGCCGTCATTGAAAATAAGAATTTGTTCTTAACTGACTTGCCTAGTAAAATAAAGGTGAAAAAACAACAACAAAAAAATGTTCAGTAGTTCCAAAAACATCCGGGGATTTTGCAGAGAGCCAAATCAATTTACAGAAATATTCATTATAAATGTTGATGAAAATACAAGTGTTATGCATGGAATTAAAGATATACTTCCTTAATGCAACCGCTGTGTCAGATTTAAAAAAGCTTTATGGAAAAAGCAAACCAATATTCTCAGCAATAATCTGAGTACGGCGCTCAGAAAACAAATACATATATCCGCCATGTTGGAGTCAACAGAAGTCAGAAATAACATTAAATATTCACTTACCTCTGATAATCTTCATCAGAATGCACTCCCAAGAATTCCAGTTCCACATTAAATGTTTGATTTGTTCGATAAAGTAATCATTTATGTCCAAATAGCTTCTTTTGTTAGCGTGTTTGGTAAACAAATCAAAACTCACGAAGCGCGTTCACTAGTTGCAGACGAAATGTCAAAAAGTTCAGTTACAGTCCGTAGAAACTTGTCAAACGATAGAATCAATCTTTAGGAGGTTTTTAACATAAAACTTAATAATATTCCAACTGGAGAATTCCTTTGTCTTCAGAAAAGCAAAGGAACGGGAGATACCTCTCATGTGAAATGCGCGTGACCAGTGCGTGACTGCTGGCAGACCTCTGACTCATTCCCCTCTCATTCAGTCCCCCATTCACAGTAGAAGCCTCAAACAAGTTTCTAAAGACGGTTGACATCTAGTGGAAGCCTTAGGATGTGCAAGATGACCAATATCCCACTGTATCTTCAATAGGGGCTGAGTTGAAAATCGACCAACCTCAGATATCCCACTTCCTGGTTGGATTTTTTCTCAGGTTTTTGCCTGCCATATGAGTTCTGTTATACTCACAGCCATTATTCAGTTATAACAGTTTTAGAAACTTCAGAGTGTTTTCTATCCAATAATACTAGTAATATGCATATATTAGCATCTGGGATAGAGTAGCAGGCAGTTTACTCTGGGCACCACTGGGTACCTTATTCATCCAATTCAATGCTGCCCTCAGCCATAAGAGGTTTAACAGAAACTTCAGAGTGTTTTCTATCCAATTCTACCAATTATATGCATAACTTAGCTTCTGGGCCTGAGTAACAGGCAGTTTACTTTGAGCACGTCAGTCATCCAAACTTCCGAATACTGCCCCCTAGCCTTAAGAAGTTTTACACATCCGGCCCTTTAATTGCCATCTAGCGAGTTAGGAATGTGTCCTCTAATGTGGTGGTCTGTACTGCTGCTGCTCATTTCATGGCAAAGTTTGATCTAAATAATAGATACAAATGAAATAATTACTCATGACATACTTCTGTCAGGTAAGCCTACTCTACAGTTAATATTTAATTGAGAAGGTTTTGGGGAAAGTATTTCTGTCAAACCACAAGATGGTTACACATGGAGTGATGGACAAACGCACGCACCACACAGACAGGTGCAATATTGCTGGAAATTATTTGCCATATATTGTGTCAGGTTTGGCTTTTTAAGCCAATAGTGGCTAACCAGGGGTGGGATAACATCAATGTTGCGTTGATTAGATAGTAGCTGGGAGTTTGCGATATCTGATACTTGTGAGATTTCTTTATGACATTTTGCGACGTGTGTGCACTTTCAGGATTGTTTGGGGAGCTATTCATAGGTTAGCAGCGAGCTACTGGTAGCTTGCAATCGACCTGCTGGAGACTCCTGTTCGAGCTCTTTATAATGTAGCTACCTGTAACCCTCTATTGGATGCATAGGCTACATCCCTTGCAGTCAGGATGTTTCCACGTGTATACTAACTACTGGCCGTTATGCTCAAAACAAACTTGGACATGAGGAACGCTGATCCTACGCCAGTCTTTGTGGGCGACCGTGGCAGATGCATATCACAGTGGGCACTTCCTGGTCTATCATGCGTCATTCTGCAACGCAACTATATTTAATTCACCATTCAGAGAGGAGTGTATAGACATTCTATCCCAACAGGATTCTCTATTTTATCACATTTGTTTTTACTGTATTCACTGATGCAAAAGGGAGGTAGGAGGGCAGAGGAGAAGAGTGGTGGTGGAGAGAGAGGGAGAGATTATGGATTGGTTATGAAAGATGGAAGAGTGGTCACCAACTGTGCTGAAATAGTATTTATTGAATCTGTATCAAAATGTGTGCCTGTTGTTGACGCTCACACACTCCCCTCCACCTCCCCCTTTTTCTGTCTGTCTGTCTGTCTGTCTGTCTGTCTGTCTCTTTTTTTTCTCTGTTTGTCTGTCTCTCTCTCTGTCTCTCTGTCTGTCTCTCTCTCTGTGTCTCTGTCTCTGTCTCTGTCTGTCTCTCGCTCTGTGTCTCTGTCTGTCTGTCTCTCTGTCTCTGTCTGTCTCTCTCTCTCTGTCTCTGTCTGTCTCTCTGTCTCTTGCTCTCCCTGTCTCCCTCCCTTTCTCCCTCTCTCCCCGTCTCTATCCGTCTCTCTCTCTGTTCCTCCATCTCCCCCTCTTTCCACTGCTGCCATCTGTCCCGGTAAAGGGGACTATAGGAGTCAGGAGATTTAGGGGCCTATAGGAGTCAGGGGATATAGGGGACTATAGGGGTCAGGAGATATAGGGGTCAGGCGATATAAGGGGACTGTCGGAGTCAGGAGATATAGGGGGACTGTAGGAGTCAGGAGATATAGGGGACTATAGGCTAAGGATTTGCAGATGTAGGACTTTTGGCAAAGGACAAGGGACTGATAGAAAACTCACACACATATACACAGAATCTACACTCCCCATGCTGTATCTACACTTCCCCTACTGTATCTATACTCCCCTACTGTATCTATACTCCCCATGCTGTATCTACACTCCCCTACTGTATCTATACTCCCCATGCTGTATCTACACTCCCCAACTGTATCTATACTCCCCTGCTGTATCTACACTCCCCTACTGTATCTAAACTCCCCTGCTGTATCTTAACTCCCCATGCTGTATCTACACTCCCCATGCTGTATCTACACTCCCCATGCTGTATCTACACTCCCCATGCTGTATCTACACTCCCCATGCTGTATCTACACTCCCCATGCTGTATCTATACTCCCCATGCTGTATCTACACTCCCCACTGCTGTATCTATACTCCCCTACTGTATCTATACTGCTGTATCTACACTCCCCATGCTGTATCTACACTCCCCTACTGTATCTACACTCCCCTACTGTATCTACACTCCCCTACTGTATCTATACTCCCCTACTGTATCTATACTCCCCTATGCTGTATCTACACTCCCCTACTGTATCTATACTCCCCATGCTGTATCTACACTCCCCATGCTGTATCTACACTCCCCTACTGTATCTATATCTGTATCTTCACTCCCCATGCTGTATCTACACTCCCCTACTGTATCTACACTCCCCTACTGTATCTACACTCCCCTCCCCATGCTGTATCTACACTCCCCATGCTGTATCTACACTCCCCTACTGTATCTACACTCCCCATGCTGTATCTACACTCCCCTACTGTATCTACACTCCCCTACTGTATCTACACTCCCCATGCTGTATCTACACTCCCCATGCTGTATCTACACTCCCCTACTGTATCTACTCCCCTACTGTATCTACACTCCCCTACTGTATCTATACTCCCCATGCTGTATCTACACTCCCCATGCTGTATCTACACTCCCCATGCTGTATCTACACTCCCCTACTGTATCTATGCTGTACTCCCCTACTGTATCTATACTCCCCATGCTGTATCTACACTCCCCTACTGTATCTACACTCCCCCTGTATCCACTCCCCTACTGTATCTACACTCCCCATGCTGTATCTACACTCCCCTACTGTATCTATACTCCCCATGCTGTATCTACACTCCCCATGCTGTATCTACACTCCCCCCTACTGTATCTACACTCCCCATGCTGTATCTACACTCCCCATGCTGTATCTACACTCCCCTACTGTATCTATACTCCCCATGCTGTATCTACACTCCCCATGCTGTATCTACACTCCCCATACTGTATCTACACTCCCCATGCTGTATCTATACTGTATCTACACTCCCCTACTGTATCTATATCTACACTCCCTACTGTATCTACTCCCTACTGTATCTACACTCCCCATGCTGTATCTACACTCCCCATGCTGTATCTACACTCCCCTACTGTATCTACACTACTGTATCTACACTCCCCATGCTGTATCTACACTCCCCTACTGTATCTACACTCCCCTACTGTATCTGTATCACTCCCCATGCTGTATCTACACTCCCCATGCTGTATCTACACTCCCCTACTGTATCTACACTCCCCTACTGTATCTACACTCCCCTACTGTATCTACACTCCCCTACTGTATCTATACTCCCCTACTGTATCTATACTCCCCATGCTGTATCTACACTCCCCATGCTGTATCTACACTCCCCTACTGTATCTATACTCCCCATGCTGTATCTACACTCCCCATGCTGTATCTACACTCCCCTACTGTATCTATACTCCCCTACTGTATCTATATCTACCTCCTACTGTATCTACACACTGTATCTACCCCTGCTGTATCTACACTCCCTACTGTATCTATACTCCCCATGCTGTATCTACACTCCCATGCTGTATGCTGTATCTACACTCCCCATGCTGTATCTACACTCCCCTACTGTATCTATACTCCCCTGCTGTATCTACACTCCCCTACTGTATCTATACTCCTCATGCTGTATCTACTCCCCATGCTGTATCTTCCCCTGCTGTATCTACACTCCCCTACTGTATCTACACTCCCCATACTGTATCTATACTCACTCATGCTGTATCTACACTCCCCATGCTGTATCTACACTCCCCTACTGTATCTACACTCCCCTACTGTATCTATACTCCCCTACTGTATCTATACTCCCCTACTGTATCTATACTCCCCTACTGTATCTACACTCCCCTACTGTATCTACACTCCCCATGCTGTATCTATACTCCCCTACTGTATCTATACTCCCCATGCTGTATCTACACATCTATCCCCTATGCTGTATCTACACTCCCCTACTGTATCTATACTATCTCCCCTACTGTATCTATACTCCCCATGCTGTATCTACACTCCCCATGCTGTATCTACACTACTGCATCTACACCTACTGTATCTATACTCCCCTACTGTATCTATACTCCTCATGCTGTATCTACACTCCCCATGCTGTATCTACACTCCCCTACTGTATCTATACTCCCCATGCTGTATCTACACTCCCCATGCTGTATCTACACTCCCCTGCTGTATCTACACTCCCCTACTGTATCTATACTCCCCATGCTGTATCCACTCCCCATGCTGTATCTACACTCCCCTACTGTATCTACACTCCCCATGCTGTATCTACTCTCCCCATGCTGTATCTACACTCCCCTACTGTATCTATACTCCCCATGCTGTATCTACACTCCCCATGCTGTATCTACACTCCCCTACTGTATCTACACTCCCCATGCTGTATCTACACTCCCCTACTGTATCTACACTCCCCTACTGTATCTACACTCCCCATGCTGTATCTACACTCCCCATGCTGTATCTGCACTCCCCTACTGTATCTACACTCCACTAATGTATCGACACTCCCCTACTGTATCTACACTCCCCATGCTGTATCTACACTCCCCATGCTGTATCTACACTCCCCTACTGTATCTATACTCCTACACTCCCCTACTGTATCTATACTCCCCATGCTGTATCTACACTCCCCTACAGTATCTACACTCCCCTACTGTATCTACACTCCCCTACTGTATCTACACTCCCCTACTGTATCTATACTCCCCTACTGTATCTATACTCCCCATGCTGTATCTACACTCCCCTCCCATGCTGTATCTACACTCCCCATGCTGTATCTACACTCCCCATGCTGTATCTACACTCCCCCCTACACTCCCCATGCTGTATCTACACTCCCCATGCTGTATCTACACTCCCCTGCCGTATCCTCCCCATGCTGTATCTACACTCCCCTACTGTATCTACACTCCCCTACTGTATCTATACTCCCTACTGTATCTATACTCCCCTACTGTATCTACACTCCCCTACTGTATCTACACTCCCCATGCTGTATCTACACTCCCATACTGTATCTACACTCCCCCTGTATCTGTATCTACACTCCCCATGCTGTATCTACACTCCCCTACTGTATCTACACTCCCCTACTGTATCTATACTCCCCTACTGTATCTACACTCCCCATGCTGTATCTACACTCCCCTACTGTATCTACACTCCCCTACTGTATCTACTGTATCTATACTCCCCATGCTGTATCTACACTCCCCTGCTGTATCTACACTCCCCTACTGTATCTACACTCCCCATACTGTATCTACACTCCCCTACTGTATCTACACTCCCCATGCTGTATCTACACTCCCCATGCTGTATCTACACTCCCCATGCTGTATCTACTCTCCCCATGCTGTATCTCACTCCCCTACTGTATCTATACTCCCCTACTGTATCTACACTCCCCTACTGTATCTACACTCCCCTACTGTATCTACACTCCCCTACTGTATCTACACTCCCCATGCTGTATCTACACTCCCCTACTGTATCTACACTCCCCTACTGTATCTACACTCCCTATGCTCTATCTATGCTGTATCTACACTCCCCTACTGTATCTACACTCCCCTGCTGTACTCTACTGTACTACTCCCCATGCTGTATCTACACTCCCCTACTGTATCTACACTCCCCTACTGTATCTACACTCCCCTACTGTATCTACACTCCCCTACTGTATCTACACTCCCCTACTGTATCTATACTCCCCATGCTGTATCTACACTCCCCATGCTGTATCTACACTCCCCTACTGTATCTACACTCCCCTACTGTATCTACACTCCCCTACTGTATCTACACTCCCCTACTGTATCTATCTACACTCCCCATGCTGTATCTACACTCCCCTACTGTATCTACACTCCCCTACTGTATCTATACTGCTGTATCTACACTCCCCATGCTGTATCTACACTCCCCTACTGTATCTATACTCCCCTACTGTATCTATACTCCCTGCTGTATCTACACTTCCCCTGCTGTATCTACACTCCCCTACTGTATCTACACTCCCCTACTGTTTCTACACTCCCCTGTATCTACCTCTAGTATCTATATACTGTATCTATAGTATGCTGTATCTACACTTCCCCTGCTGTATCTACACTTCCCTACTGTCCCCTAGTAGTATTACACTCCCCATGCTGTATCTACACTCCCCTACTGTAGTCTGTCAGGGATGCTGTCTTGTATCTACACTCCCCTACTGTATCTACACTCCCCTGCCCTGTATCTACAGAACATGTGATCTGAATGATTAACTGTATCTACACTCCCCTACCACTCCCCTACTGTATCTACACTCCCCTGCTGTATCTACACTCCCCTACTGTATCTACACTCCCCTGGTATCTCACTTGCTGGAAGTACTATACTGTATCTACCTGCTACTGTATCTACACTCCCCTACTTTCTACACTTGTTCCCCTGCTGTATCTTCATGATGTATCTATTCTCTTGTATCCATCCTGTTTTTACTGTATTTACACTCCCCTACTGACCATCTCTGTCTCACTCTACTGTATCTCCCCTACTGTATCTATACTCCCCTACTGTATCTACACTCCCCTACTGTATCTACACTCCCCTACTGTATCTACACTCCCTACTGTATCTACACTCCCCTACTGTATCTACACTCCCCTACTGTATCTACACTCCCCTACTGTATCTATACTCCCCTACTGTATCTACACTCCCCTACTGTATCTACACTCCCCTACTGTATCTACACTCCCCATGCTGTATCTACACTCCCCATGCTGTATCTACACTCCCCTGTTGTATCTACACTCCCCATGCTGTATCTACACTCCCCTGCTGTATCTACATTCCCCTGCTGTATCTACATTCCTCTGCTGTATCTGTATCTACATTCCCCTGCTGTATCTACATTCCTCTGCTGTATCTCCCCATGCTGTATCTACACTCCCCATGCTGTATCTACACTCCCTGCTGTATCTACATTCCCCTACTGTATCTACACTCCCCTCAAAATTAAATTCAAATGACTTTATTGGCATACTGGAAAGATATGTTTTACATTGCTAAAGCAAGTGTAAATGATAATAAACTCCCCTACTGTATAAACAATAAATGTATCTAAATTCCCCTACTGTATCTACACTCCCCTACTGTTTCTACACTCCCCTGTGCTTTAGATAGTACATTTCAAATGTCATAGTTTTATGGTCTGTCAGGGATACACTGTAGAGTGTTGCCCTAACAGAACAGTGAGCTGAATGATTAAGAACCATCTCTCTACAGCCAGTCCTCACAGACAGACACCACACACACTCTCCTGCTCCCTTCTCTTTCCCATCCTTGTCTCTCCACTCTGGAACTAATCCAAACCTCTCCTGTTTTCTTGCCTATCTCTCTCTCTCTCTCACTCTCACTAAACTCTCTCTCTCTCTCTCTCGCTCTCTCTGCATCTCTCTCTCTCTCTCCTCTCTCTCTCTCTCTCTCTCTCTCTCTCTCTGCTCTCTCTCTCAAAATTAAATTCAAATGACTTTATTGGCATGGAAAGATATGTTTACATTGCCAAAGCAAGTGAAATAGATAATAAACAAAAGTGAAATAAACAATAAATAAAAAATGAACATTACATTACATTACACACACAAAGGATTTGAGACATTTCAAATGTCATATTATGGCTATACACTGTAGAGTGTTGTAACGATGTACACATATATCTCTCTCTCTCTCACAGACAGACACACACACACTCTCCTGCTCCCTCTTTCCCATCTTGTTCACCCTCCTTGTCTCACCAGGTGGAACTAATCCTACCTCTCCTGTTTTCTTGTAGTGTTCCTGAATCTCCACTCTGTAGCCTTCTCTCTCCCTGCCTCTCTCTCTCTCTCTCTCTCTCTCTCTCTCTCTCTCTCTCTCTCTCTCTCTCTCTCTCTCTCTCTCTCTCTCTCTCTCTCTCTCTCTCTCTCTCTCTCTCTCTCTCTCTCCCCCCTCTCTCTCTCCCTTTGTCTTTCTCCTGGCGTAGGACAACTCAAACACAGGTGCTGGTATTTTGAAGCTGTCTAGATTTGCCTTTCCCAGGCTCTCAGGTTTCTTGCCCCCTTCCACAATTTTTTCGCTAGTCACTCGACCTCTCGACCTTTCGCTACCAGCACCTCTCAGACCTCTCTGTCTGTTGTCTTTCTCTCTCCATTTCTTTCTCCCATCTGTCATGTATTTTCACTTTCTCCCTCGTCCTCCTTTCTCTGTATTTCTCACTCTATCTCTCTCCATCCCTCGCTCTCTCTCTCTCTTTGTGAACCTCATAGCTGAGAGAGCTCATTAGTAAAGAGAGTGGTGCAGGTTGGGGCCACCAAACTTGTTTGATCAGGCAGCCTGTTAATAGGCTGATTTCCTGGAGAACCAGGAAGTGGTGTTTGTTCTACCATTCACTACCTATTCCCATTTAATTGGATCTGACACACATGGTTCTTATACTGTATAGGCTACACACACACACACACACACACACACACACACACACACACACACACACACACACACACACACACACACACACACACACACACACACACACACACACAGTTCTTATCCTGTATAGGCTGCACACATGCACTCAAACATCACACACACACACACGCACGCCCACACTGGGGGAACAAAAAAGTCAGAGACCCTCTGCATCCCAAATTGCTCCCTATATAGTGCACTACCTTGGACCAGAACCCCCATGACCAGACCACTACATATGGAATAGGGTGCCATTTTGAACATCATGCATAACCCCACTGCCTTGGCCCGGTGTGATGTCCTATGATTCACCTCACGCTCAACATCTTGTCGTCCCACTCCATCCTCCCCTGGAGAGAATGATGTGGTTTCCAGTCAAACCTCCAACCTCCCCGCCCTGCCACCAACGCTGCCCATCCCTCCCCTGGAAGTTTACTGTGAACAAGGCAGGCCACTATGGGCCACAAACAGGACCCAATCAACCCCCCAGATAGCTTCAGCTACAAATGCAGCTGGGCGCTAGCCACCAATCTCCCAGATGAAAAATAAATTCAATTAAAGAGAGCGCAGGGAGGGAAGGAGTGAGGCCTTAGGACATCCTTCCTCATCTCACCCTCAGGCTGAAGGACACGTTTTAGGACATCCTTACTCATCTCACCCTCAGACTGAAGGACAAGTTTTAGGACATCCTTACTCATCTCACCCTCAGACTGAAGGACAAGTTTTAGGACATCCTTACCCATCTCACCCTCAGGCTGAAGGACAAGTTTTAGGACAGGCTGAAGGACAAGTTTTAGGACATCCTTACCCATCTCACCCTCAGGCTGAAGGACAAGTTTTAGGACATCCTTACCCATCTCATCAGGCTGAAGGACAAGTTTTAGGACATCCTTCCTCTCTCCTTGCCTCTATATCTCTACCCCCCCCTCATCATTCCCTCTCCCCCTCTCTCCACACCGGCGGATGCGGTGCAGTAGTTGCAGCCCCAGGGGTGGCAGGGTATTAGTGAGCGATGTGTTCTTAAAGCCGTGCCTGAATGATTTGGAGTAACGGAGCGTGGCTGATGATCATTCCCGCTCTATTCCTCCGGGAAAGAAAAAGTGCATTATCATGCATTAGGGAGGGGCGCTTCACAACACATCCAGGCCTGGGACATGGTGTGTGTGTGTGTGTGTGTGTGTGTGTGTGTGTGTGTGTGTGTGTGTGTGTGTGTGTGTGTGTGTGTGTGTGTGTGTGTGTGTGTGTGTGTGTGTGTGTGTGTGTGTGTGTGTGTGTGTGTGTGTGTGTGTGTGTGTGTGTGCGTGCGTGCGTGACTTGTGCCTCTAAAAAAGACTGCATGTGATCCTATATAGCTGTTTGATGGAAGGTGTCAGGGAGACACTGGACGGGAAGGTGCCAGGGAGACACTGGACGGGAAGGTGATAATGGGTATCTTTGGGACAGGCAGGTGATAATGGGTATCTTTGGGACAGACAGGTAATAATGGGTAGCTTTTAGACAGAAAGGGAGGAGTGCTAAGGATAGATATGAATAGGGACAGGTATGAATAGTGATAGGTATGAATAGCGATAGGTATGATTAGTGATAGGTATGAATAGTGATAGGGACAGGGATAGGTATGAATAGTGATAGGTATGGACAGGGATGATAGGTATGAATAGGGATAGGTATGAATAGTGATAGGTATGAATAGGGATAGGTATGAATAGTGATAGGTATGAATAGGGATAGGTATGAATAGTGATAGGTATAAATAGTGATAGGTATGAATAGGGACAGGTATGAATAGTGATAGGTATGAATATGGATAGGTATGAATAGGTATGAATAGTGACAGGTATGAATAGGGATAGGTATGAATAGTGACAGGTATGAATAGGGATAGGTATGAATAGAGAAAGGTATGAATAGAGAAAGGTATGAATAGAGAAAGGTATGAATAGGGATAGGTATGAATAGGAATATGTATGAATAGGTAATAGGTATGAATAGTGATAGGTATGAAATGATAGGTGTGAAAGGTATGGATAGGGATAGGTATGAATAGTGATAGGTATGAATAGTGATAGGTATAAGGGATAGTGAATAGTAGGTATGAATAGTGACAGGTATGAATATGAATAGGGATAGGTATGAATAGTAATAGGTATGAATAGTGATAGGTATGGACAGGGATGGGTATGAATAATGACAGGTATGAATAGGGATAGGTATGGACAGGGATAGGTATGAATAGTGACAGGTATGAATAGTGACAGTTATGAATAGGGATAGGTATGAATAGTGATAGGTATAAATAGTGATAGGTATGAATAGTGATAGGTATGAATAGTGATAGGTATGAATAGTGATAGGTATGAATAGTGAAAGGTATGAATAGGGATAGGTATGAATAGGGATAGGTATGAATAGTGATAGGTATGAATAGTGATAGGTATGAATAGTGATAGGTATGAATAGGGATAGGTATGAATAGTGATAGGTATGAATAGGGATAGGTATGAATAGTGATAGGTATGAATAGTGATAGGTATGAATAGGGATAGGTATGAATAGTGATAGGTATCAATAGTGATAGGTAGGACAGGGATAGGTATGAATAGGGATAGGTATGAATAGTGATAGGTATGAATAGGGATAGGTATGAATAGGATAGGTATGAATAGTGATAGGTATGAATAGGACAGATAGAATATGAATAGGAAAGGTATGAATAGGGATAGGTATGAATAGTGAAAGGTATGAATAGGGATAGGTATGAATAGTGACAGGAATATGAATAGGGATAGGTATGAATAGTAATGACAGGTATGAATAGGGATAGGTATGGACAGGGATAGTTATAGGTATGAATAATGACAGGTATGAATAGGGATAGGTATGGACAGGGATAGGTATGAATAGTGATAGGTATGAATAGGGACAGTTATGAATAGTGATAGGTATGAATAGTGATAGGTATGGACAGGGATAGGTATGAATAGTGATCAGGTATGAATAGTGATAGGTATGAATAGGGACAGATATGAATAGGGATAGGTATGAATAGTGATAGGTATGAATAGGGACAGATATGAATAGGGACAGTATGAATAGGGATAGGTATGAATAGGGATAGGTATGAAGGTATGAATATGGATAGGTATGAATAGAGAAAGGTATGAATAGGGATAGGTATGAATATGGATAGGTATGAATAGGAATATGTATGAATAGGGATAGGTATGAATAGGGATAGGAATGAATATGGAAAGGTATGAATAGGGATAGGTATGAATAGAGATAGGTATGAATACGGATGGATAGGAATAGTGATATGTATGAATAGGGATTGGTATGAATAGGAATAGGTATAAATAGTGATAGGTATGAATAGAGAAAGGTATGAATAGGGATAGGTATGAATGGAATTGGTATGAATAGAGAAAGGTATGAATAGGGATAGGTATGAATAGTAATAGGTATGAATAGAGAAAGGTATGAATAGGATAGGTATGAATATGGATAGGTATGAATAGAGAAAGGTATGAATTGGAATATGTATGAATAGGGATAGGTATGAATACGGATGGATAGGAATAGTGATATGTATGAATAGGGATTGGTATGAATAGGAATAGGTATGAATAGGAATATGTATGAATAGGGATAGGTATGAATAGAGAAAGGTATGAATAGGGATAGGTATGAATATGGATAGGTATGAATAGAGAAAGGTATGAATAGGAATATGTATGAATAGGGATAGGTATGAATACGGATGGATATGAATAGTGATATGTATGAATAGGGATTGGTATGAATAGGAATAGGTATGAATAGGAATATGTATGAATAGGGATAGGTATGAATAGGGATAGGTATGAATAGGGATAGGTATGAATAGGGATAGGTATGAATAGGAATATGTATGAATAGGGATAGGTATGAATATGGATAGGTATGAATAGAGAAAGGTATGAATAGGGATAGGTATGAATATGGATAGGTATGAATAGAGAAAGGTATGAATAGGGATAGGTATGAATATGGATAGGTATGAATAGGAATATGTATGAATAGGGATAGGTATGAATATGGATAGGTATGAATAGAGAAAGGTATGAATAGGGATAGGTATGAATATGGATAGGTATGAATAGAGAAAGGTATGAATAGGGATAGGTATGAATATGGATAGGTATGAATAGAGAAAGGTATGAATAAGGATAGGTATGAATATGGATAGGTATGAATAGAGAAAGGTATGAATATGGATAGTATGAATAGGGATAGGTATGAATAGGGATAGGTATGAATAGGGATAGGTATGAATAGGGATAGGTATGAATAGGGACAGATATGAATAGGGACAGGTATGAATAGGGATGGATAGGAATAGTGATATGTATGAATAGGGATTGGTATGAATAGGGATAGGTATGAATAGGGACAGATGTGAATAGGGACAGGTATGAATAGGGATGGATAGGAATAGTGATATGTATGAATAGGGATTGGTATGAATAGGAATAGGTATAAATAGTGATAGGTATGAATAGAGAAAGGTATGAATAGGGATAATTATCACTGGAATAGGTATGAATAGAGAAAGGTATGAATAGGGATAGGTATGAATAGTAATAGGTATGAATAGTGACAGTTATGAATAGGGATAGGTATGAATAGGAATAGGTATAAATAGTGATAGGTATGAATAGGGATAGGTATGAATAGTGATAGGTCTGAATAGTGACAGGTATGAATAGTGATATGTATGAATAGGGATAGGTATGAATAGGAATAGGTATAAATAGTGATAGGTATGAATAGGGATAGGTATGAATAGTGATAGGTCTGAATAGTGACAGGTATGAATAGGGATAGGTATGAATAGGGACAGGTATGAATATGGATAGGTATGAATAGAGAAAGGTATGAATAGGGATAGGTATGAATATGGATAGGTCTGAATAGTGACAGGTATGAATAGGGATAGGTATGAATAGGGACAGGTATGAATAGGGATAGGTATGAATAGTGATAGGTCTGAATAGTGACAGGTATGAATAGGATAGGTATGAATAGGGACAGGTATGAATATGGATAGGTATGAATAGTGACAGGTATGAATAGGGATAGGTATGAATAGGGACAGGTATGAATAGGGATAGGTATGAATAGTGATAGGTCTGAATAGTGACAGGTATGAATAGGGATAGGTATGAATAGGGACAGGTATGAATATGGATAGGTATGAATAGAGAAAGGTATGAATAGGGATAGGTATGAATATGGATAGGTATGAATAGAGAAAGGTATGAATAGGGATAGGTATGAATAGAGAAAGGTATGAATAGAGAAAGGTATGAATAGGGATATGTATGAATATGGATAGGTATGAATATGGATAGGTATGGATAGAAAAGGTATGAATAGGAATATGTATGAATAGGGATAGGTATGAATATGGATAGGTATGAATAGAGAAAGGTATGAATAGGGATAGGTATGAATATGGATAGGTATGAATAGAGAAAGGTATGAATAGGGATAGGTATGAATAGAGAAAGGTATGAATAGGAATATGTATGAATAGGGATAGGTATGGACAGGGATAGGTCTGAATAGTGACAGGTATGAATAGGGATAGGTATGAATAGGGACAGGTATGAATATGGATAGGTATGAATAGAGAAAGGTATGAATAGGGATAGGTATGAATATGGATAGGTATGAATAGAGAAAGGTATGAATAGGGATAGGTATGAATAGAGAAAGGTATGAATAGAGAAAGGTATGAATAGGGATATGTATGAATATGGATAGGTATGAATATGGATAGGTATGGATAGAGAAAGGTATGAATAGGAATATGTATGAATAGGGATAGGTATGAATATGGATAGGTATGAATAGAGAAAGGTATGAATAGGGATAGGTATGAATATGGATAGGTATGAATAGAGAAAGGTATGAATAGGGATAGGTATGAATAGGGATAGGTATGAATATGGATAGGTATGAATAGAGAAAGGTATGAATAGGGATAGGTATGAATAGAGAAAGGTATGAATAGAGAAAGGTATGAATAGGGATAGGTATGGACAGGGATAGGTATGAATATTGATAGGTATGAATAGTGATAGGTATGAATAGGGATAGGTATGAATAGGGATAGGTATGAATAGTGATAGGTATGAATAGGGATAGGTATGAATAGGGATAGGTATGGATGGGGATAGGTGTGGATGGGGATAGGTATGAATAGGGACAGATATGAATAGGGATAGGTATGAATAGTGATAGGTATGAATAGTGATAGGTATGGATAGGGATAGGTATGAATAGTGATAGGTATGAATAGGGACAGATATGAATAGGGATAGGTATGAATAGTGATAGGTATGAATAGTGATAGGTATGAATAGTGATAGGTATGGATAGGGATAGGTATGAATAGTGATAGGTATGAATAGGGATAGGTATGGATGGGGATAGGTGTGGATGGTGATAGGTATGAATAGGGATAGGTATGAATAGTGATAGGTATGAATAGTGATAGGTATGAATAGTGATAGGTATGGATAGGGATAGGTATGAATAGTGATAGGTATGAATAGTGATAGGTATGAATAGTGACAGGTATGAATAGTGACAGGTATGAATAGTGATAGGTATGAATAGTGATAGGTATGGACAGGGATAGGTATGAATAGTGACAGGTATGAATAGTGACAGGTATGAATAGTGATAGGTATGAATAGGGATAGGTATGAATAGTGATAGGTATGAATAGGGATAGGTATGAATAGGGACAGATATGAATAGGGATAGTTATGGATGTGGATAGGTATGAATAGGGACGGATATGAATAAGGATAGGTATGGATGGTGATAGGTATGGACAGGGATAGGTATGAATAGTGATAGGTATGAATAGTGATAGGTATGAATAGTGATAGGTATGAATAGTGATAGGTAT
>NW_027002521.1:127960-175460 GCF_036934945.1 Oncorhynchus masou masou
ACCTTTCTCTATTCATACCTATCACTATTTATACCTATTCCTATTCATACCTATCCCTATTCATACATATCACTATTCATATCCATCCGTATTCATACCTATCCCCATCCATACCTATCCCTATTCATACCTATCCCTATTCATACCTATCACTATTCATACCTATCACTATTCATACCTATCCCTATTCATACCTATCCCTATTCATACCTATCCCTATTCATACCTATCCCTATTCATACCTATCAATATTCATACCTATCCCTGTCCATACCTATCCCTATTCATACCTTTCTCTATTCATACCTATCACTATTTATACCTATTCCTATTCATACCTATCCCTATTCATACCTATCCCTATTCATACCTATCCCTATACATACCTATCCCTATTCATACCTATCCCTATTCATACCTATCCCTATTCATACCTATCCCTATTCATACCTATCCCTATTCATACCTTTCTCTATTCATACCTATCCCTATTCATACCTATCCCTATTCATACCTATCCCTGTTCATACCTATCCCTATTCATACCTTTCTCTATTCATACCTATCCATATTCATACCTATCCCTATTCATACATATTCCTATTCATACCTTTCTCTATCCATACCTATCCATATTCATACATATCCCTATTCATACCTTTCTCTATTCATACCTATCCATATTCATACCTGTCCCTATTCATACCTATCACTATTCATACCTATCCCTATTCATACATATTCCTATTCATACCTTTCTCTATCCATACCTATCCATATTCATACATATCCCTATTCATACCTTTCTCTATTCATACCTATCCATATTCATACCTGTCCCTATTCATACCTATCACTATTCATACCTGTCCCTATTCATACCTGTCCCTATTCATACCTATCCCTATTCATACCTATCCCTATTCATACCTTTCTCTATTCATACCTATCCATATTCATACCTATCCCTATTCATACATATTCCTATTCATACCTTTCTCTATCCATACCTATCCATATTCATACATATCCCTATTCATACCTATCACTATTCATACCTATACCTATTCATACATATTCCTATTCATACCTTTCTCTATCCATACCTATCCATATTCATACATATCCCTATTCATACCTTTCTCTATTCATACCTATCCATATTCATACCTGTCCCTATTCATACCTATCCCTATTCATACCTGTCACTATTCAGACCTATCACTATTCATACCTATCCCTATTCATACCTATCACTATTTATACCTATTCCTATTCATACCTATCCCTATTCATACATATCACTATTCATATCCATCCGTATTCATACCTATTCCTATTCATACCTATCCCTATTCATAACTGTCACTATTCATACCTATTACTATTCATACCTATCCATATTCATACCTTTCTCTATTCATACCTATTCCAGTGATAATTATCCCTATTCATACCTTTCTCTATTCATACCTATCACTATTTATACCTATTCCTATTCATACCAATCCCTATTCATACATATCACTATTCCTATCCATCCATATTCATACCTATCCCTATTCATACCTATCCCTATTCATACCTATCCCTATTCATACCTATCCCTATTCATACCTATCCCTATTCATACCTATCCCTATTCATACCTATCCATATTCATACCTTTCTCTATTCATACCTATCCATATTCATACCTATCCCTATTCATACCTTTCTCTATTCATACCTATCCATATTCATACCTATCCCTATTCATACCTTTCTCTATTCATACCTATCCATATTCATACCTATCCCTATTCATACCTGTCACTATTCAGACCTATCCCTGTCCATACCTATCCCTATTCATACCTATCCTATTCATACCTTTCTCTATTCATACCTATCACTATTTATACCTATTCCTATTCATACCAATCCCTATTCATACATATCACTATTCCTATCCATCCGTATTCATACCTATCCCTATTCATACCTATCACTATTCATACCTATCCCTATTCATACCTGTCACTATTCAGACCTATCCCTGTCCATACCTATCCCTATTCATACCTATCACTATTCATACCTGTCCCTATTCATACCTATCACTATTCATACCTATCCCTATTCATACCTATCACTATTCATACCTATCACTATTCATACCTATCCCTGTTCATACCTATCCCTATTCATACCTTTCTCTATTCATACCTATCCATATTCATACCTATCCCTATTCATACATATTCCTATTCATACCTATCCCTATTCATACCTATCCCTATTCATACCAATCACTGTTCATACCTATCACTATTCATACCTATCCCTATTCATACCAATCACTGTTCATACCTATCCTTATTCATATCCGTCCCTATTCATAACTATCCCTAATTCATACCTATCCCTGTCCATACCTATCCCTATTCATATCTGTCCCTATTCATACCTATCCCTATACATACCTATCACTATTCATACCTATCCCTATTCATATCGGTCCCTATTCATACCTATCCCTGTTCATACCTATCACTATTCATACCTATCCCTGTCCATACCTATCCCTATTCATACCTATCACTATTCATACCTATCCCTATTCATACCTGTCACTATTCAGACCTATCCCTGTCCATACCTATCCCTATTCATACCTATCACTATTCATAACTATCCCTATTCATACCTATCACTATTCATACCTGTCACTATTCATACCTATCCCTGTCCATACCTATCACTATTCATACCTATCACTATTCATACCTATCCCTATTCATACCTATCCCTATTCATACCTATCACTATTCATACCTATCCCTGTCCATACCTATCCCTGTCCATACCTATCCCTATTCATAACTGTCACTATTCATACCTATCACTATTCATACCTATCCCTATTCATACCTTTCTCTATTCATACCTATTCCATTCATACCTATCCCTATTCATACCTATCCCTATTCATACCTTTCACTATTCATACCTATCACTATTCATACCTATCCCTATCCATACCTATCACTATTCATACCAATCACTATTCATACCTATCACTATTCATACCTATCCCTGTCCATACCTATCACTATTCATACCTGTCCCTATTCATACCTATCACTATTCATACCCATCGCTATTCATACCTATCACTATTCATACCTGTCCTTATTCATACCTATAACTTTTCATACCTATCCCTATTCATACCTATCCCTATTCATACCTGTCACTATTCATACCTATCCCTGTCCATACCTATCACTATTCATACATATCCCTATCCATACCTATCACTATTCATACCTATCCCTATTCATACCTATCCCTATTCATACCTATCCCTATTAATACCTATCCCTATTCATACCTATCACTATTCATACCTATCCCTGTCCATACCTATCCCTATTCATAACTGTCACTATTCATACCTATCACTATTCATACCTATCCCTATTCATACCTTTCTCTATTCATACCTATTCCATTCATACCTATCCCTATTCATACCTATCCCTATTCATACCTTTCACTATTCATACCTATCACTATTCATACCTATCACTATTCATACCTATCACTATTCATACCTATCCCTGTCCATACCTATCCCTATTCATACCTATCACTATTCATACCTATCCCTATTCATACCTGTCACTATTCAGACCTATCCCTGTCCATACCTATCCCTATTCATACCTATCACTATTCATAACTATCCCTATTCATACCTATCACTATTCATACCTGTCACTATTCATACCTATCCCTGTCCATACCTATCACTATTCATACCTATCACTATTCATACCTATCCCTATTCATACCTATCCCTATTCATACCTATCACTATTCATACCTATCCCTGTCCATACCTATCCCTGTCCATACCTATCCCTATTCATAACTGTCACTATTCATACCTATCACTATTCATACCTATCCCTATTCATACCTTTCTCTATTCATACCTATTCCATTCATACCTATCCCTATTCATACCTATCCCTATTCATACCTTTCACTATTCATACCTATCACTATTCATACCTATCCCTATCCATACCTATCACTATTCATACCAATCACTATTCATACCTATCACTATTCATACCTATCCCTGTCCATACCTATCACTATTCATACCTGTCCCTATTCATACCTATCACTATTCATACCCATCGCTATTCATACCTATCACTATTCATACCTGTCCTTATTCATACCTATAACTTTTCATACCTATCCCTATTCATACCTATCCCTATTCATACCTGTCACTATTCATACCTATCCCTGTCCATACCTATCACTATTCATACATATCCCTATCCATACCTATCACTATTCATACCTATCCCTATTCATACCTATCCCTATTCATACCTATCCCTATTAATACCTATCCCTATTCATACCTATCACTATTCATACCTATCCCTGTCCATACCTATCCCTATTCATAACTGTCACTATTCATACCTATCACTATTCATACCTATCCCTATTCATACCTTTCTCTATTCATACCTATTCCATTCATACCTATCCCTATTCATACCTATCCCTATTCATACCTTTCACTATTCATACCTATCACTATTCATACCTATCACTATTCATACCTATCCCTATTCATACCTATCCCTGTCCATACCTATCCCCATCCATACCTATCCTTATTCATATCCATCCCTATTCATACCTATCCCTATTCATACCTATCACTATTCATATCTGTCCCTATTCATTCCTATCCCTATTCATACCTATCCCCATCCATACCTATCCCTATTCATATCTTTCCCTATTCATACCTATCCCTATTCATACCTATCACTATTCATACCTATCCCTGTCCATACCTATCCCTATTCATATCTGTCCCTATTCATACCTATCCCTATTCATACCTATCACTATTCATACCTATCCCTATTCATACCTATCCCTATTCATACCTGTCCCTATTCATATCTGTCCCTATTCATACCTATCACTATTCATACCTATCCCTATTCATATCTGTCCCTATTCATACCTATCACTATTCATACTGATCACTATTCATACCTATCCCTGTCCATACCTATCACTATTGATCACCTATCACTATTCATACCTATCCCTATTCATACCTATCACTATTCATACCTATCCCTGTCCATACCTATCCCTATTCATACCTGTCCCTATTCATACCTATAACTATTCATACCTATCACTATTCATACCTATCACTATTCATACCTATCACTATTCATACCTATCCCTATTCATACCTATCCCCATCCATACCTATCCTTATTCATATCCATCCCTATTCATACCTATCCCTATTCATACCTATCACTATTCATATCTGTCCCTATTCATTCCTATCCCTATTCATACCTATCCCCATCCATACCTATCCCTATTCATATCTTTCCCTATTCATACCTATCCCTATTCATACCTATCACTATTCATACCTATCCCTGTCCATACCTATCCCTATTCATATCTGTCCCTATTCATACCTATCCCTATTCATACCTATCACTATTCATACCTATCCCTATTCATACCTATCCCTATTCATACCTGTCCCTATTCATATCTGTCCCTATTCATACCTATCACTATTCATACCTATCCCTATTCATATCTGTCCCTATTCATACCTATCACTATTCATACTGATCACTATTCATACCTATCCCTGTCCATACCTATCACTATTGATACCTATCACTATTCATACCTATCCCTATTCATACCTATCACTATTCATACCTATCCCTGTCCATACCTATCCCTATTCATACCTGTCCCTATTCATACCTATCCCCATCCATACCTATCCTTATTCATATCCATCCCTATTCATACCTATCCCTATTCATACCTATCACTATTCATATCTGTCCCTATTCATTCCTATCCCTATTCATACCTATCCCCATCCATACCTATCCCTATTCATATCTTTCCCTATTCATACCTATCCCTATTCATACCTATCACTATTCATACCTATCCCTATTCATACCTATCACTATTCATATCTGTCCCTATTCATACCTATCCCTATTCATACCTATCACTATTCATACCTATCCCTATTCATACCTATCCCTATTCATACCTGTCCCTATTCATATCTGTCCCTAATCATACCCATCACTATTCATACCTATCCCTATTCATATCTGTCCCTATTCATACCTATCACTATTCATACCGATCACTATTCATACCTATCCCTGTCCATACCTATCACTATTGATACCTATCACTATTCATACCTATCCCTATTCATACCTATCACTATTCATACCTATCCCTGTCCATACCTATCCCTATTCATACCTGTCCCTATTCATACCTATAACTATTCATACCTATCCCTATTCATACCTATCCCTATTCATACCTGTCACTATTCATACCTGTCACTATTCATACCTATCCCTGTCCATACCTATCACTATTCATACCTATCACTATTCATACCTATCCCTATTCATACCTATCACTATTCATACCTATCCCTGTCCATACCTATCACTATTTATACCTATCACTATTCATACCTATCCCTATTCATAACTGTCACTATTCATACTTGTCACTATTCATACCTATCCCTGTCCATACCTGTCACTATTCATACCTGTCACTATTCATACCTATCCCTATTCATACATATCACTATTCATATCCATCCATATTCATACCTATCCCCATCCATACCTATCCCTATTCATACCTATCCCTATTCATACCTATCACTATTCATACCTATCACTATTCATACCTATCCCTATTCATACCTATCCCTATTCATACCTATCACTATTCACACCTATCAATATTCATACCTATCCCTGTCCATACCTATCCCTATTCATACCTTTCTCTATTCATACCTATCACTATTTATACCTATTCCTATTCATACCTATCCCTATTCATACCTATCCCTATTCATACCTATCCCTATACATAACTATCCCTATTCATACCTATCCTATTCATACCTATCCCTATTCATACCTATCCCTATTCATACCTTTCTCTATTCATACCTATCCATATTCATACCTATCCCTATTCATACATATTCCTATTCATACCTTTCTCTATCCATACCTATCCATATTCATACATATCCCTATTCATACCTTTCTCTATTCATACCTATCCATATTCATACCTGTCCCTATTCATACCTATCACTATTCATACCTATCCCTATTCATACCTATCCCTATTCATACCTTTCTCTATTCATACCTATCCATATTCATACCTATCCCTATTCATACATATTCCTATTCATACCTATCCCTATTCATACCTATCCCTATTCATACCTATCACTATTCATACCTATCCCTATTCATACCTGTCACTATTCAGACCTATCCCTGTCCATACCTGTCACTATTCAGACCTATCACTATTCATACCTATCCCTATTCATACCTATCACTATTTATACCTATTCCTATTCATACCTATCACTATTCATACCTATCCCTATTCATACCTGTCACTATTCAGACCTATCACTATTCATACCTATCCCTATTCATACATATCACTATTTATACCTATTCCTATTCATACCTATCCCTATTCATACATATCACTATTCATATCCATCCGTATTCTTACCTATTCCTATTCATACCTATCCCTATTCATAACTGTCACTATTCATACCTATTACTATTCATACCTATCCCTATTCATACCTTTCTCTATTCATACCTATTCCAGTGATAATTATCCCTATTCATACCTTTCTCTATTCATACCTATCACTATTTATACCTATTCCTATTCATACCAATCCCTATTCATACATATCACTATTCCTATCCATCCGTATTCATACCTATCCCTATTCATACCTATCCCTATTCATACCTATCCCTATTCATACCTATCCCTATTCATACCTATCCCTATTCATACCTATCCATATTCATACCTTTCTCTATTCATACCTATCCATATTCATACCTATCCCTATTCATACCTTTCTCTATTCATACCTATCCATATTCATACCTATCCCTATTCATACCTTTCTCTATTCATACCTATCCATATTCATACCTATCCCTATTCATACCTTTCTCTATTCATACCTATCCATATTCATACCTATCCCTATTCATACATATTCCTATTCATACCTATCCCTATTCATACCTATCCCTATTCATACCTATCCCTATTCATACCTATCCCTATTCATACCTGTCACTATTCAGACCTATCCCTGTCCATACCTATCCCTATTCATACCTTTCTCTATTCATACCTATCACTATTTATACCTATTCCTAATCATACCAATCCCTATTCATACATATCACTATTCCTATCCATCCGTATTCATACCTATCCCTATTCATACCTTTCTCTATTCATACCAATTCCATTCATACCTATCCCTATTCATACCTTTCTCTATTCATACCTATCACTATTTATACCTATTCCTATTCATACCAATCCCTATTCATACATATCACTATTCCTATCCATCCGTATTCATACCTATCCCTATTCATACCTATCCCTATTCATACCTATCCCTATTCATACCTATCCCTATTCATACCTATCCCTATTCATACCTTTCCATATTCATACCTATCCCTATTCATACCTATCCCTGTTCATACATATTCCTATTCATACCTTTCTCTATTCATACCTATCCATATTCATACCTATCCCTATTCATACCTTTCTCTATTCATACCTATCCATATTCATACCTATCCCTATTCATACCTTTCTCTATTCATACCTATCCATATTCATACCTATCCCTATTCATACCTATCCCTATTCATACCTTTCTCTATTCATACCTATCCATATTCATACCTATCCCTATTCATACATATTCCTATTCATACCTATCCCTATTCATACCTATCCCTATTCATACCTATCCCTATTCATACCTATCCCTATTCATACCTATCCCTATTCATACCTTTCCATATTCATACCTATCCCTATTCATACCTATCCCTGTTCATACATATTCCTATTCATACCTTTCTCTATTCATACCTATCCATATTCATACCTATCCCTATTCAGACCTATCCCTGTCCATACCTATCCCTATTCATACCTATCACTATTCATACCTATCACTATTCATACCTATCCCTGTTCATACCTATCCCTATTCATACCTTTCTCTATTCATACCTATCCATATTCATACCTATCCCTATTCATACATATTCCTATTCATACCTATCCCTATTCATACCTATCCCTATTCATACCAATCACTGTTCATACCTATCACTATTCATACCTATCCCTATTCATACCAATCACTGTTCATACCTATCACTATTCATACCTATCCTTATTCATATCCGTCCCTATTCATAACTATCCCTAATTCATACCTATCCCTGTCCATACCTATCCCTATTCATATCTGTCCCTATTCATACCTATCCCTATACATACCTATCACTATTCATACCTATCCCTATTCATATCGGTCCCTATTCATACCTATCCCTGTTCATACCTATCACTATTCATACCTATCCCTGTCCATACCTATCCCTATTCATACCTATCACTATTCATACCTATCCCTATTCATACCTGTCACTATTCAGACCTATCCCTGTCCATACCTATCCCTATTCATACCTATCACTATTCATACCTATCACTATTCATACCTATCCCTATTCATACCTGTCACTATTCAGACCTATCCCTGTCCATACCTGTCACTATTCAGACCTATCACTATTCATACCTATCCCTATTCATACCTATCACTATTTATACCTATTCCTATTCATACCTATCACTATTCATACCTATCCCTATTCATACCTGTCACTATTCAGACCTATCACTATTCATACCTATCCCTATTCATACATATCACTATTTATACCTATTCCTATTCATACCTATCCCTATTCATACATATCACTATTCATATCCATCCGTATTCTTACCTATTCCTATTCATACCTATCCCTATTCATAACTGTCACTATTCATACCTATTACTATTCATACCTATCCCTATTCATACCTTTCTCTATTCATACCTATTCCAGTGATAATTATCCCTATTCATACCTTTCTCTATTCATACCTATCACTATTTATACCTATTCCTATTCATACCAATCCCTATTCATACATATCACTATTCCTATCCATCCGTATTCATACCTATCCCTATTCATACCTATCCCTATTCATACCTATCCCTATTCATACCTATCCCTATTCATACCTATCCCTATTCATACCTATCCATATTCATACCTTTCTCTATTCATACCTATCCATATTCATACCTATCCCTATTCATACCTTTCTCTATTCATACCTATCCATATTCATACCTATCCCTATTCATACCTTTCTCTATTCATACCTATCCATATTCATACCTATCCCTATTCATACCTTTCTCTATTCATACCTATCCATATTCATACCTATCCCTATTCATACATATTCCTATTCATACCTATCCCTATTCATACCTATCCCTATTCATACCTATCCCTATTCATACCTATCCCTATTCATACCTGTCACTATTCAGACCTATCCCTGTCCATACCTATCCCTATTCATACCTTTCTCTATTCATACCTATCACTATTTATACCTATTCCTAATCATACCAATCCCTATTCATACATATCACTATTCCTATCCATCCGTATTCATACCTATCCCTATTCATACCTTTCTCTATTCATACCAATTCCATTCATACCTATCCCTATTCATACCTTTCTCTATTCATACCTATCACTATTTATACCTATTCCTATTCATACCAATCCCTATTCATACATATCACTATTCCTATCCATCCGTATTCATACCTATCCCTATTCATACCTATCCCTATTCATACCTATCCCTATTCATACCTATCCCTATTCATACCTATCCCTATTCATACCTTTCCATATTCATACCTATCCATATTCATACCTATCCCTGTTCATACATATTCCTATTCATACCTTTCTCTATTCATACCTATCCATATTCATACCTATCCCTATTCATACCTTTCTCTATTCATACCTATCCATATTCATACCTATCCCTATTCATACCTTTCTCTATTCATACCTATCCATATTCATACCTATCCCTATTCATACCTATCCCTATTCATACCTTTCTCTATTCATACCTATCCATATTCATACCTATCCCTATTCATACATATTCCTATTCATACCTATCCCTATTCATACCTATCCCTATTCATACCTATCCCTATTCATACCTATCCCTATTCATACCTATCCCTATTCATACCTTTCCATATTCATACCTATCCCTATTCATACCTATCCCTGTTCATACATATTCCTATTCATACCTTTCTCTATTCATACCTATCCATATTCATACCTATCCCTATTCAGACCTATCCCTGTCCATACCTATCCCTATTCATACCTATCACTATTCATACCTATCCCTATTCATACCTATCACTATTCATACCTATCACTATTCATACCTATCCCTGTTCATACCTATCCCTATTCATACCTTTCTCTATTCATACCTATCCATATTCATACCTATCCCTATTCATACATATTCCTATTCATACCTATCCCTATTCATACCTATCCCTATTCATACCAATCACTGTTCATACCTATCACTATTCATACCTATCCCTATTCATACCAATCACTGTTCATACCTATCACTATTCATACCTATCCTTATTCATATCCGTCCCTATTCATAACTATCCCTAATTCATACCTATCCCTGTCCATACCTATCCCTATTCATATCTGTCCCTATTCATACCTATCCCTATACATACCTATCACTATTCATACCTATCCCTATTCATATCGGTCCCTATTCATACCTATCCCTGTTCATACCTATCACTATTCATACCTATCCCTGTCCATACCTATCCCTATTCATACCTATCACTATTCATACCTATCCCTATTCATACCTGTCACTATTCAGACCTATCCCTGTCCATACCTATCCCTATTCATACCTATCACTATTCATAACTATCCCTATTCATACCTATCACTATTCATACCTGTCACTATTCATACCTATCCCTGTCCATACCTATCACTATTCATACCTATCACTATTCATACCTATCCCTATTCATACCTATCCCTATTCATACCTATCACTATTCATACCTATCCCTGTCCATACCTATCCCTGTCCATACCTATCCCTATTCATAACTGTCACTATTCATACCTATCACTATTCATACCTATCCCTATTCATACCTTTCTCTATTCATACCTATTCCATTCATACCTATCCCTATTCATACCTATCCCTATTCATACCTTTCACTATTCATACCTATCACTATTCATACCTATCCCTATCCATACCTATCACTATTCATACCAATCACTATTCATACCTATCACTATTCATACCTATCCCTGTCCATACCTATCACTATTCATACCTGTCCCTATTCATACCTATCACTATTCATACCTATCACTATTCATACCTATCCCTATTCATACCTGTCACTATTCATACCTATCCCTGTCCATACCTATCACTATTCATACATATCCCTATCCATACCTATCACTATTCATACCTATCCCTATTCATACCTATCCCTGTCCATACCTATCCCTATTCATAACTGTCACTATTCATACCTATCACTATTCATACCTATCCCTATTCATACCTTTCTCTATTCATACCTATTCCATTCATACCTATCCCTATTCATACCTATCCCTATTCATACCTTTCACTATTCATACCTATCACTATTCATACCTATCACTATTCATACCTATCACTATTCATACCTATCCCTATTCATACCTATCCCTGTCCATACCTATCCCCATCCATACCTATCCTTATTCATATCCATCCCTATTCATACCTATCCCTATTCATACCTATCACTATTCATATCTGTCCCTATTCATTCCTATCCCTAGTCATACCTATCCCCATCCATACCTATCCCTATTCATATCTTTCCCTATTCATACCTATCCCTATTCATACCTATCACTATTCATACCTATCCCTATTCATACTGATCACTATTCATACCTATCCCTGTCCATACCTATCACTATTGATACCTATCACTATTCATACTGATCACTATTCATACCTATCCCTGTCCATACCTATCACTATTCATACCTATCCCTATTCATACCTATCACTATTCATACCTATCCCTGTCCATACCTATCCCTATTCATACCTGTCCCTATTCATACCTATAACTATTCATACCTATCCCTATTCATACCTATCCCTATTCATACCTGTCACTATTCATACCTGTCACTATTCATACCTATCCCTGTCCATACCTATCACTATTCATATCTGTCCCTATTCATACCTATCCCTATTCATACCTATCACTATTCATACCTATCCCTATTCATACCTGTCCCTATTCATACCTGTCCCTATTCATATCTGTCCCTATTCATACCTATCACTATTCATACCTATCCCTATTCATATCTGTCCCTATTCATACCTATCACTATTCATACCTATCACTATTCATACCTATCCCTGTCCATACCTATCACTATTGATACCTATCACTATTCATACCTATCCCTATTCATACCTATCACTATTCATACCTATCCCTGTCCATACCTATCCCTATTCATACCTGTCCCTATTCATACCTATAACTATTCATACCTATCCCTATTCATACCTATCCCTATTCATACCTGTCACTATTCATACCTGTCACTATTCATACCTATCCCTGTCCATACCTATCACTATTCATACCTATCACTATTCATACCTATCCCTATTCATACCTATCACTATTCATACCTATCCCTGTCCATACCTATCACTATTTATACCTATCACTATTCATACCTATCCCTATTCATAACTGTCACTATTCATACTTGTCACTATTCATACCTATCCCTGTCCATACCTATCCCTATTCATACCTGTCATTATTCATACCCATCCCTGTCCATACCTATCCCTATTCATACCTGTCCCTATTCATACCTATAACTATTCATACCTATCACTATTCATACCTATCCCTGTCCATACCTATCCCTATTCATACCTGTCCCTATTCATACCTATAACTATTCATACCTATCCCTATTCATACCTATCCCTATTCATACCTGTCACTATTCATACCTGTCACTATTCATACCTATCCCTGTCCATACCTATCACTATTCATACCTATCACTATTCATACCTATCCCTATTCATACCTATCACTATTCATACCTGTCCCTATTCATACCTATCACTATTCATACCTATCACTATTCATACCTATCACTATTCATACCTGTCCCTATTCATACCTATAACTATTCATACCTGTCACTATTCATACCTGTCACTATTCATACCTGTCACTATTCATACCTGTCACTATTCATACCTATCCCTGTCCATACCTATCACTATTCATACCTATCACTATTCATACCTATCCATATCCATACCTATCACTATTCATACCTATCACTATTCATACCTATCACTATTCATACCTATCACTATTCATACCTATCACTATTCATACCTATCCCTGTCCATACCTATCACTATTCATACCTGTCCCTATTCATACCTATCACTATTCATACCTATCGCTATTCATACCTATCACTATTCATACCTATCACTATTCATACCTGTCCCTATTCATTTCTATCCTTAGCACTCCTCCCTTTCTGTCTAAAAGCTACCCATTATTACCTGTCTGTCTCAAAGATACCCATTATCACCTGCCTGTCCCAAAGTTACCCATTATCACCTTCCCGTCCAGTGTCTCCCTGGCACCTTCCCGTCCAGTGTCTCCCTGACACCTTCCATCAAACAGCTATATAGGATCACATGCAGTCTTATATAGAGGCACAAGTCACGCATGCACGCACGCACACAACACACGCACACACACACACACACACACACACACACACACACACACACACACACACACACACACACACACACACACACACACACACACACACACACACACACACACACACACACACACACACACACCATGTCCCAGGCCTGGATGTGTTGTGAAGCGCCCCTCCCTAATGCATGATAATGCACTTTTTCTTTCCCGGAGGAATACAGCGGGAATGATCATCAGCCACGCTCCGTTACTCCAAATCATTCAGGCACGGCTTTAAGAACACATCGCTCACTAATACCCTGCCACCCCTGGGGCTGCAACTACTGCACCGCATCCGCCGGTGTGGAGAGAGGGGGGAGAGGGAATGATGAGGGGGGGGGGGGTAGAGATATAGAGGCAAGGAGAGAGAGGAAGGATGTCCTAAAACTTGTCCTTCAGCCTGAGGGTGAGATGGGTAAGGATGTCCTAAAACTTGTCCTTCAGCCTGAGGGTGAGATGGGTAAGGATGTCCTAAAACTTGTCCTTCAGTCTGAGGGTGAGATGAGTAAGGATGTCCTAAAACGTGTCCTTCAGCCTGAGGGTGAGATGAGGAAGGATGTCCTAAGGCCTCACTCCTTCCCTCCCTGCGCTCTCTTTAATTGAATTTATTTTTCATCTGGGAGATTGGTGGCTAGCGCCCAGCTGCATTTGTAGCTGAAGCTATCTGGGGGGTTGATTGGGTCCTGTTTGTGGCCCATAGTGGCCTGCCTTGTTCACAGTAAACTTCCAGGGGAGGGATGGGCAGCGTTGGTGGCAGGGCGGGGAGGTTGGAGGTTTGACTGGAAACCACATCATTCTCTCCAGGGAGGATGGAGTGGGACGACAAGATTTTGAGCGTGAGGTGAATCATAGGACATCACACCGGGCCAAGGCAGTGGGGTTATGCATGATGTTCAAAATGGCACCCTATTCCATATGTAGTGGTCTGGTCATGGGGGTTCTGGTCCAAGGTAGTGCACTAAATAGGGAGCAATTTGGGATGCAGAGGGCCTCTGACTTTTTTCCCCAGTGTGTGTGTGTGTGTGATGTTTGAGTGCATGTGTGCAGCCTATACAGGATAAGAACTGGGCGTGTGTGTGTGTGTGTGTGTTTGAGTGTGTGTGTGTGTGTGTGTGTGATGTGTGTGTGTGTGTGTGTGTGTGTGTGTGTGTGTGTGTGTGTGTGTGTGTGTGTGTGTGTGTGTGTGTGTGTGTGTGTGTGTGTGTGTGTGTGTGTGTGTGTGTGTGTGTGTAGCCTATACAGTATAAGAACCATGTGTGTCAGATCCAATTAAATGGGAATAGGTAGTGAATGGTAGAACAAACACCACTTCCTGGTTCTCCAGGAAATCAGCCAATTAACAGGCTGCCTGATCAAACAAGTTTGGTGGCCCCAACCTGCACCACTCTCTTTACTAATGAGCTCTCTCAGCTATGAGGTTCACAAAGAGAGAGAGAGAGCGAGGATGGAGAGATAGAGTGAGAAATACAGAGAAAGGAGGACGAGGGAGAAAGTGAAAATACATGACAGATTGGAGAAAGAAATGGAGAGAAAAGACAACAGACAGAGAGGTCTGAGAGGTGCTGGTAGCGAAAGGTCGAGAGGTCGAGTGACTAGCGAAAAAATTGTGGAAGGGGGCAAGAAACCTGAGAGCCTGGGAAAGGCAAATCTAGACAGCTTCAAAATACCAGCACCTGTGTTTGAGTTGTCCTACGCCAGGAGAAAGACAAAGGAGAGAGAGAGGGGGGGATAGAGAGAGAGAGAGAGAGAGAGAGAGAGAGAGAGAGAGAGAGAGAGAGAGAGAGAGAGAGAGAGAGAGAGAGAGAGAGAGAGAGAGAGAGAGAGAGAGGCATGGCAGGAGAGAGGTCTTGTTCAAGGCTACAGAGTGGATTTTATTGAGGAAAACTACAAGAAAACAGGAGAGGTTTGGATTAGTTCCACCTGGTGAGACAAGGAGGGTGAACAAGATGGGAAAGAGGGAGCAGGAGAGTGTGTGTGTGTCTGTCTGTGAGAGAGAGAGAGATGCTATATGTGTACATCGTTACAACACTCTACAGTGTATAGCCATAATATGACATTTGAAATGTCTCAAATCCTTTGTGTGTGTAATGTTTACTGTTCATTTTTTATTTATTGTTTATTTCACTTTTGTTTATTATCTATTTAACTTGCTTTAGCAATGTAAACATATCTTTCCCATGCCAATAAAGTCATTTGAATTTAATTTTGAGAGAGAGAGCGAGAGAGAGAGAGAGAGGCAGAGAGAGAGAGAGAGAGAGAGAGATATGCAGAGAGAGAGAGAGAGAGAGAGAGTGAGAGTGAGAGTGAGAGTGAGAGAGAGAGAGAGAGAGAGAGAGAGAGATAGGCAGAGAGAGAGAGAGAGGCAGAGAGAGAGAGAGAGTGAGAGTGAGAGTGAGTGAGAGTGAGAGAGACAGAGAGAGGTCCAAAGGAATTAAAAACAGGATGGACAAGAGAAAGAAGAAGAAACAGGGAACAAGTGCAGAAATAATAACTGCAGGTGTCTATAGTCTTCCCAAGGACTCCCAGAGGACTGGCTGTAGAAGGCAGATGGTATTGTATCTTAATCATTCAGCTCACTGTTCTGTTGCAGGGCAGCAGCCAGGAGGTGCCACAAGACACATCCCTGACAGACTCGGGGCAGCACAGGAAAACTACTAGGGACAGGGCACCGCTTCTCATTACTAATACTATCTAGAGGAGCACAGGGGAGTGTAGAAACAGTAGGGGAGTGTAGATACAGTAGGGGAATGTAGATACAGCAGGGGAGTGTAGATACAGTAGGGGAGTGTAGATACAGTAGGGGAGTATAGATACAGTAGGGGAGTGTAGAAAGAGTAGGGGAGTGTAGAAACAGTAGGGGAGTGTAGATACAGTAGGGGAGTGTAGAAACAGTAGGGGAGTGTAGAAACAGTAGGGGAGTGTAGATACAGTAGGGATACAGCATGTGTAGATACAGTAGGGGAGTGTAGATACAGCAGAGGAATGTAGATACAGGGAGTGTAGATACAGCAGGGGAGTGTAGATACAGCATGGGGAGTGTAGATACAGCATGGGGAGTGTAGATACAGCAGGGGAGTGTAAATACAGTAGGGGAGTATAGATACAGCATGGGGAGTGTAGATACAGCAGGGGGAGTGTAGATACAGTAGGGGAGTGTAGATACAGTAGGAGAGTGTAGATACAGTAGGGGAGTATAGATACAGTAGGGGAGTGTAGATACAGCAAGGCAGTGTAGATACAGTAGGGGAGTGTAGATACAGTAGGGGAGTGTAGATACAGCATGATACAGTAGGGGAGTGTAGATACAGTAGGGGAGTGTAGATACAGTAGGGGAGTGTAGATACAGTAGGGGAGTGCAGATACAGCATGGGGAGTGTAGATACAGCATGGGGAGTGTAGATACAGCATGGGGAGTGTAGATACAGCATGGGGAGTGTAGATACAGTAGGGGAGTGTAGATACAGTAGGGGAGTGTAGATACAGTAGGGGAGTGTAGATACAGCAGGGGAGTGTAGATACAGTAGGGGAGTGTAGATACAGTAGGGGAGTGTAGATACAGTAGGGGAGTGTAGATATAGCATGGGGAGTGTAGATACAGTAGGGGAGTGTAGATACAGTAGGGGAGTGTAGATACAGTAGGGGAGTGTAGATACCGTAGGGGAGTGTAGATACAGCATGGGGAGTGTAGATACAGCATGGGGAGTGTAGATACAGTAGGGGAGTGTAGATACAGTAGGGGAGTGTAGATACAGTAGGGGAGTGTAGATACAGCATGGTAGGGGGAGTGTAGATACAGCATGGTGAGTGTAGATACAGCATGGGGAGTGGGGAGATACAGTACAGGGGGAGTGTAGATACAGTAGGGGAGTATAGATACAGTGGGGAGTGTAGATACAGTAGGGGAGTGTAGATACAGTAGGGGAGTGTAGATACAGTAGGGGAGTGTAGATACAGCAGGGGAGTGTAGATACAGTAGGGGAGTGTAGATACAGCAGGGGAGTGTAGATACAGCATGAGGAGTATAGATACAGTAGGGGAGTGTAGATACAGTAGGGGAGTGTAGATACAGCATGGGAGTATAGATACAGTAGGGGTATAGATACAGTAGATAGATACAGTAGGGGAGTGTAGATACAGTAGGGAGTATACAGATACAGTAGGGGAGTGTAGATACAGTAGGGAAGTGTAGATACAGTAGGGGAGTGTAGATACAGTAGGGGAGTGTAGATACATGGTGTAGATACAGGGAGTGTAGATACAGCATGGTGAGATACAGTAGATACAGCATGGGGAGTGTAGATACAGTAGGGGATACAGCATGTGGAGTGTAGATACAGCAGATACAGGGGAGTGTAGATACAGTAGGGGAGTGTAGATACAGTAGGGGAGTGTAGATACAGTAGGGATACAGAGTGTAGATACAGTAGGGGAGTGTAGATACAGCATACAGTAGGGGAGTGTAGATACAGTAGGGAAGTGTAGATACAGCAGGGGAAGTGTAGATACAGCATGGGGAGGAGTATAGATACAGTAGGGGAATATAGATACAGTAGGGGAGTGTAGATACAGCTGGGGAGTGTAGATACAGCATGAGGGGAGTGTAGATACAGCATGGGGAGTATAGATACAGTAGGGGAGTGTAGATACAGCATGGGGAGTGTAGATACAGCATGAGGAGTGTAGATACAGTAGGGGAGTATAGATACAGTAGGGGAGTGTAGATACAGTAGGGGAGTATAGATACAGCATGGGGAGTATAGATACAGTAGGGGGAGTGTAGATACAGCATGGGGAAGTGTAGATACAGTATGGGAGTATAGATACAGTAGGGAGTGTAGATACAGTAGGGAAGTGTAGATACAGCAGGGGAAGTGTAGATACAGCATGAGGAGTATAGATACAGTAGGGGAATATAGATACAGTAGGGGAGTGTAGATACAGCATGGGGAGTGTAGATACAGCATGGGGATAGATACAGTAGATACAGTAGGGGAGTGTAGATACAGCAGGGGAAGTGTAGATACAGCATGAGGAGTATAGATACAGTAGGGGAGTATAGATACAGTAGGGGAGTGTAGATACAGCAGGGGAGTGTAGATACAGCATGGGGAGTGTAGATACAGTAGGGGAGTGTAGATACAGCATGGGGAGTGTAGATACAGCATGGGGAGTATAGATACAGTAGGGGAGTATAGATACAGTAGGGGAGTGTAGATACAGTGTGTAGATACAGTAGGGGAGTGTAGATACAGTAGGGGAGTGTAGATACAGTAGGGGAGTGTAGATACAGCATGGGGAGTATAGATACAGTAGGGGTATAGATACAGTAGGGGAGTAGATACAGCATGGGTAGAGTGTAGATACAGTAGGGGAGTGTAGATACAGCATGGGGAGTGTAGATACAGTAGGGGAGTGTCGATACAGATACATTAGATACAGGGGAGTGTAGATACAGTAGGGGAGTGCAGATACAGCATGGGGAGTGTAGATACAGCATGGGGAGTGTAGATACAGTAGGGGAGTGTAGATACAGTAGGGGAGTGTAGATACAGCATGGGGAGTGTAGATACAGTAGGGGAGTGTAGATACAGCATGGGGAGTGTAGATACAGCATGGGGAGTATAGATACAGTAGGGGAGTGTAGATACAGCATGGGGAGAGTAGATACAGCATGGGGAGTGTAGATACAGTAGGGGAGTGTAGATACAGCATGGGGAGTGTAGATACAGCATGGGGAGTATAGATACAGTAGGGGAGTGTAGATACAGCTGGGGAGTGTAGATACAGCATGGGGAGTATAGATACAGTAGGGGAGTGTAGATACAGCATGGGGAGTGTAGATACAGTAGGGGAGTATAGATACAGTAGGGGAGTGTAGATACAGCATGGGGAGTGTAGATACAGCATGGGGAGTATAGATACAGTAGGGGAGTGTAGATACAGTAGGGGAGTGTAGATACAGCATGGGGAGTGTAGATACAGCATGAGGAGTAAAGATACAGTAGGGAGTATAGATACAGTAGGGGAGTGTAGATACAGTAGGGGAGTGTAGATACAGTAGGGGAGTGTAGATACAGCATGGGGAGTGTAGATACAGCATGGGGAGTATAGATACAGTAGGGGAGTGTAGATACAGTAGGGGAGTGTAGATACAGTAGGGGAGTGTAGATACAGTAGGGGAGTGTAGATACAGTAGGGGAGTATAGATACAGCATGGGGAGTGTAGATACAGCATGGGGAGTATAGATACAGTAGGGGAGTGTAGATACCGCATGAGGAGTGTAGATACAGCATGGGGAGTGTAGATACAGTAGGGAGTGTAGATACAGTAGGGGAGTATAGATACAGTAGGGGAGTATAGATACAGTAGGGGAGTGTAGATACAGTAGGGGAGTGTAGATACAGCATGGGGAGTGTAGATACAGCATGGGGAGTGTAGATACAGCATGGGGAGTGTAGATACAGCATGGGGAGTGTAGATACAGCATGGGGAGTGTAGATACAGCATGGGGAGTGTAGATACAGCATGGGGAGTGTAGATACAGCATGGGGAGTGTAGATACAGCAGGGGAGTTTAGATACAGTAGGGGAGTGTAGATACAGCAGGGGAGTATAGATACAGTTGGGGAGTGTAGATACAGCATGGGGAGTATAGATACAGTAGGGGAGTGTAGATACAGCATGGGGAGTATAGATACAGTAGGGTAGTATAGATACAGTAGGGGAAGTGTAGATACAGCATGGGGGAGTGTAGATTCTGTGTATATGTGTGTGAGTTTTCTATCAGTCCCTTGTCCTTTGCCAAAAGTCCTACATCTGCAAATCCTTAGCCTATAGTCCCCTATATCTCCTGACTCCTACAGTCCCCCTATATCTCCTGACTCCGACAGTCCCCTTATATCGCCTGACCCCTATATCTCCTGACCCCTATAGTCCCCTATATCCCCTGACTCCTATAGGCCCCTAAATCTCCTGACTCCTATAGTCCCCTTTACCGGGACAGATGGCAGCAGTGGAAAGAGGGGAGATGGAGGAACAGAGAGAGAGACGGATAGAGACGGGGGAGAGAGGGAGAAAGGGAGGGAGACAGGGAGAGCAAGAGACAGAGAGACAGACAGAGACAGAGAGAGAGAGACAGACAGAGACAGAGAGACAGAGAGACAGACAGAGACACAGAGCGAGAGACAGACAGAGACAGAGACAGAGACACACAGAGAGAGACAGACAGAGAGACAGAGAGAGAGACAGACAAACAGAGAAAAAAAAGAGACAGACAGACAGACAGACAGACAGACAGACAGAAAAAGGGGGAGGTGGAGGGGAGTGTGTGAGCGTCAACAACAGGCACACATTTTGATACAGATTCAATAAATACTATTTCAGCACAGTTGGTGACCACTCTTCCATCTTTCATAACCAATCCATAATCTCTCCCTCTCTCTCCACCACCACTCTTCTCCTCTGCCCTCCTACCTCCCTTTTGCATCAGTGAATACAGTAAAAACAAATGTGATAAAATAGAGAATCCTGTTGGGATAGAATGTCTATACACTCCTCTCTGAATGGTGAATTAAATATAGTTGCGTTGCAGAATGACGCATGATAGACCAGGAAGTGCCCACTGTGATATGCATCTGCCACGGTCGCCCACAAAGACTGGCGTAGGATCAGCGTTCCTCATGTCCAAGTTTGTTTTGAGCATAACGGCCAGTAGTTAGTATACACGTGGAAACATCCTGACTGCAAGGGATGTAGCCTATGCATCAATAGAGGGTTACAGGTAGCTACATTATAAAGAGCTCGAACAGGAGTCTCCAGCAGGTCGATTGCAAGCTACCAGTAGCTCGCTGCTAACCTATGAATAGCTCCCCAAACAATCCTGAAAGTGCACACACGTCGCAAAATGTCATAAAGAAATCTCACAAGTATCAGATATCGCAAACTCCCAGCTACTATCTAATCAACGCAACATTGATGTTATCCCACCCCTGGTTAGCCACTATTGGCTTAAAAGCCAAACCTGACACAATATATGGCAAATAATTTCCAGCAATATTGCACCTGTCTGTGTGGTGCGTGCGTTTGTCCATCACTCCATGTGTAACCATCTTGTGGTTTGACAGAAATACTTTCCCCAAAACCTTCTCAATTAAATATTAACTGTAGAGTAGGCTTACCTGACAGAAGTATGTCATGAGTAATTATTTCATTTGTATCTATTATTTAGATCAAACTTTGCCATGAAATGAGCAGCAGCAGTACAGACCACCACATTAGAGGACACATTCCTAACTCGCTAGATGGCAATTAAAGGGCCGGATGTGTAAAACTTTTAAGGCTAGGGGGCAGTATTCGGAAGTTTGGATGACTGACGTGCTCAAAGTAAACTGCCTGTTACTCAGGCCCAGAAGCTAAGTTATGCATATAATTGGTAGAATTGGATAGAAAACACTCTGAAGTTTCTGTTAAACCTCTTATGGCTGAGGGCAGCATTGAGTAGCTTGGATGAATAAGGTACCCAGTGGTGCCCAGAGTAAACTGCCTGCTACTCTATCCCAGATGCTAATATATGCATATTACTAGTATTATTGGATAGAAAACACTCTGAAGTTTCTAAAACTGTTATAACTGAATAATGGCTGTGAGTATAACAGAACTCATATGGCAGGCAAAAACCTGAGAAAAAATCCAACCAGGAAGTGGGATATCTGAGGTTGGTCGATTTTCAACTCAGCCCCTATTGAAGATACAGTGGGATATTGGTGATCTTGCACATCCTAAGGCTTCCACTAGATGTCAACCATCTTTAGAAACTTGTTTGAGGCTTCTACTGTGAATGGGGGACTGAATGAGAGGGGAATGAGTCAGAGGTCTGCCAGCAGTCACGCACTGGTCACGCGCATTAACATGAGAGGTATCTCCCGTTCCTTTGCTTTTCTGAAGACAAAGGAATTCTCCAGTTGGAATATTATTAAGTTTTATGTTAAAAACCTCCTAAAGATTGATTCTATCGTTTGACAAGTTTCTACGGACTGTAACTGAACTTTTTGACATTTCGTCTGCAACTAGTGAACGCGCTTCGTGAGTTTTGATTTGTTTACCAAACACGCTAACAAAAGAAGCTATTTGGACATAAATGATTACTTTATCGAACAAATCAAACATTTAATGTGGAACTGGAATTCTTGGGAGTGCATTCTGATGAAGATTATCAGAGGTAAGTGAATATTTAATGTTATTTCTGACTTCTGTTGACTCCAACATGGCGGATATATGTATTTGTTTTCTGAGCGCCGTACTCAGATTATTGCTGAGAATATTGGTTTGCTTTTTCCATAAAGCTTTTTTTAAATCTGACACAGCGGTTGCATTAAGGAGAAGTATATCTTTAATTCCATGCATAACACTTGTATTTTCATCAACATTTATAATGAATATTTCTGTAAATTGATTTGGCTCTCTGCAAAATCCCCGGATGTTTTTGGAACTACTGAACATTTTTTTGTTGTTGTTTTTTCACCTTTATTTTACTAGGCAAGTCAGTTAAGAACAAATTCTTATTTTCAATGACGGCCTAGGAACAGTGGGTTAACTGCCTGTTCAGGGGCAGAATGACAGATTTGTACCTTGTCAGCTCGGGGGTTTGAACTTGCAACCTTCCGGTTACTAGTCCAATGCTCTAACCACGAGGCTACCCTGCCGCCCCAATGCTGCCCCAATATAACACACCAATGTATACTGAGATTTTTTTATATAAATATGAACTTAATCAAACAAAACTTACATGTATTGTGTAACATGAAGTCATATGAGTGTCATCTGATGAAGATCAAAGGTTAGTGATTCATTTATCTCTATTTCAGATTTTTGTGACTCCTCTCTTTGGCTGGAAAAATTGCTGTGTTTTTCTGTGAATAGGTGCTGACCTAACATAATTGTTTATGGTGCTTTCGCTGTAAAGCCTATTTGAAATCGGACACTGTGGTGGGATTAACAACAAGATGACCTTTAAAATGGTATAAGATACTTGAATGTTTGAGGAATTTTAATTAGGAGATTTCTGTTGTTTTGAATTTGGCGCCGTGCAGGGAGTTCTGGGAACAGTTAAAACTGTTAAAATAATGTCTGTGAGTATAACAGAACTGATAGGGCAGGCAAAACCTGAGGAGAATCCATCACAAAATGTGTTTTTGAGGTCACAGGCCATTCCAATACTTGTCTATGAGATATTCAAAGGAATTCCTCTCAGATTGCAGTTCCCATGGCTTCCGCTAGATGTCAACAGTCTTTAGAAAGGGTTTCAGGCTTGTTTTTTGAAAAATGAGCTGGTAGTTGTAGTTTTTCAAGTTGTCTCTCATTAGGACTGTAGTCTTGTGGTGTGCGTGGATGACGGCTTCGTGATTTATTTCTGGTATTGAACTTATTACATTTCGTCTTAAATTTGATAGTTTATTTACATATTAGTGTACCTGAGGATTGATGCGAAATGTTGTTTGACTTGTTTGGATGATGTTTACTGGTAACTTTTGGGATTTCTGTGTCTGCATGTTGAACGGGTGGATTACTGAATCAAACGTGCTAACTAAACTGACTTTTTTGGGATATAAAGAAGGACTTTATCGAACAAAACAACCATTTGTTGTGTAGATGGGACCCTTGGGATTGCAAACAGAGGAAGATCTTCAAAGGTAAGTGATTCATTTGATCGCTATTTCTGATTTGTGTGACTCCTCTGCTGGTTTGAAATATGTTTTTAATGCTGGGGTATGCAGGGCACTGTCCTCAGATAATCGCATGTTATGCTTTCACCGTAAAGCCTTTTTCTGACAACGTGTATGTATGAACAAGAAGCTAAGCTTTTAAACGATGTAAATGGCTTGTATTTTCATGAATGTTTAATATTACGATTTTTGTATTTTGAATTTCGCGCTCTAAAATGTCACCAGATGTTGTCGAGGTGGGTTGCTTGCGTCCCACCCAGCCCAAAGAGGTAAAGGGGAATTACACAAAACAAATCGAAATGTGTTCGTTTTCTTCCAGACCCCTTTAAAAAAGGTCTTCAGATGTGATTTAAGCATCGACATCCAATTCTGTTGTTTCTCTATAAACAATTGTAATTTTGAGAGTGAAAATATACAAAAATATATACAAATCTAACGGAACATAATTTGGGAAAACATAAAACAAAAATTGGGTAACAAATCTCAGATTTTATAGAGCCCCATTTAGAGTTGTTAATTAACCGTTATTTTACAAGGTATATCGACAGAAAACATTGTGCACTACTGTCTCTTGTACACTAAGGACCTAGGGAAGAGTTGCAGAGGAAGAGAAGAATGTGACTATTTGAAAGCTAGAGAAAATTACTTTTTTGACTAGCTCTCATGCTAGAAAAGGTTAGAGACCACTGAGCTAGAAGGTACTAGTACAAGGAACAAACATCTATGCGTGAAGCTGGCTGAGAATATTGGTGCAGTGAGCAATCAAACACTATATATTGCAAGACTATTGGACAATTGGACTCCATTGGTCCATTGGTCAGGACCTCATCATTAGGCGCCGTCGAGTGACTCACCTCTGATTATGGACAGCTTGGCGTTAACGTTGACCTCACCCTCGCTATTTTCCGCCACGCACTCGTAGATGTTCTCGTCCCGCGCGCTCGTAGAGCTGGATCCGAAGGACGGGCGCCGGCACCCTCATCGAACTCTATAGTCTGTGTCAGAGAGAAAGGGCAACGTTATAGTGATCTGTTTTTGAGTTAAAGACAACCTAACTATTCTTCTAGGAGCGAGACTCCTCAACTAGCCCTAGGGGCACCTTCATTTCACATACTGTATACCATTTTATTCACTGCAAAGCTTCAGAATATGAGCCGGGACATCGCTATGCTAGTCCAGTGGCCAAGTCTTCAGAAAAGGTCACCATGGAATAAGGTTAGTTTTGAAGTTTAATGTTTTCAGAATGTTTAAAGCCATCCATTAGGATTATTATGATTCGAAATAAGTACCTTTGCAAAGCATAAACCCTCATTCTCAGCAATGTCAACTAATAATCATAACATAACTGTCAGTGTGCTCATATTGTACTCATAGATCACGCTATACATGTGATTTTACATGTGATTTCCATAATATATAACAAAGAGAACACACGTATGGATAGATGCGGGTGACCAAGTGAAGTGGTGTGAGGAGGTTCAGCGTCGAGTCATGATGAATCTCAAGGCTACAGCGCTAATGAGGAAACAGCACCGTGACTGAGTCCAGATCAATATCAAAGCAAAAGCTGCTGGAGGGGAAATGCAACGATTTCGAACCTTCACAAAATGACTTTTTAAAAGCAAGGAAATAGTAATCATTGGATCCACAGTTCAATCGTTTTTTCTCAGTCTTAGCGGAAGAGAATGCAACACAGTTTGGGATTGGACTGTCCTGTACTGAAATTGCACTGTCCTGTACTTGTCCTGTCCTGGACTTGTCCTGTACTGGGCTTGTCCTGTACTTGTCCTGTGCTTTCCTGTACTTGTCCTGTTCTTTCCTGTACTTGTCCTGTTCTTTCCTGTACTTGTCCTGTACTTGTCCTGTTCTTTCCTGTACTTGTCCTGTACTGTCCTGTACTGTCCTGTACTTGTCCTGTACTGTCCTGTACTGCTCTGTATTTGTCCTATACTGTACGTGTCCTGTCCTGTACTTGTCATCTCAGGGAGGTTGTCCTGTACCTGTCTTGTCTGGACTTGTCCTGTTCTGTACTTGTCCAGTTCTTCCTTGTCCTGTACTCTCCTCTATGTATATTGTAATGTACTTGTCCTGGACATGTACTGGCCTTGTCCTGTACTGTCCTGTACTGCTCTGTATTTGTCCTATACTGTACTTGTCCTGTACTGTACTTGTCCTGTACTGCCCTGTATTTGACTTGTACTGTACTTGTCCTGTACTTGTCCTGTCCTGTACTTGTTCTTTACTGTCCTGTACTTGTCCTGTACTGTCCTGTCCTGTACTTGTCCTGTCTTGTATTTGTCCTGCACTGTCCTGTAATGTCCCCGAGTTGTCCTGTATAGATCTGTCCTGTATTTGTCATCTCAAGGAACTTGTCCTGTACCTGTTTTGTTCTGTACTTGACCTGTTCTGTACCTGTCCTGTCCTCTGTACTTGTCCTGTACTTGTCCTGTACTGCTCTGTACTTGTCCTGTACGGCTCTGTACTTGTCCTGTACTTGTCCTGTACGGCTCTGTACTTGTCCCTGTACTTGTCCTGTACGGCTCTGTACTTGTCCCTGTACTTGTCCTGTACTTGTCCCTGTACTTGTCTGTACTCTGTACTTGTCCCTGTACTTGTCCTGTACGGCTCTGTACTTGTCCCTGTACTTGTCCTGTACGGCTCTGTACTTGTCCCTGTACTTGTCCCTCTGTACTTGTCCCTGTACTTGTCCTGCTCTGTACTTGTCCCTGTACTTGTCCTGTACTCTGTGTCCTGTACTGTATGGTACTGTCCTATCCTGTACTTGTACTGTACTGTCTTGTGTTTGTCCTGCACTGTCATGTATTGGCCTGTATTTGTCATCTCAAGGAACTTGTCCTGCACTGGTCTTGTTCTGCACTGGTCCTGTTCTGTACTGGCCTTGTCCTGTACTGTACTGGCCTTGTCCTGTCCTGTATTTGTCCTTTACTGGCCTTGTCCTGTCCTGTACTGGCCTTGTCCTGTACTGGCCTTGTTCTGCACTTGTCCTGTACTGGCCTTGTTCTGCACTTGTCCTGTACTGGCCTTGTTCTGTACTGGCCTTGTCCTGTACTGTACTGGCCTTGTCCTGTACTGGCCTTGTTCTGAACTTGTCCTGTACTGGCCTTGTTCTGTACTTGTCCTGTACCGCACTTGTTCTCCACTTGTCCTGTATTTGTCCTGTACTGGCCTTGTCCTGTACTGTACTGTCCTTGTCCTGTATTTGTCCTGTACTGGCCTTGTCCTGTCCTGTACTGTCCTTGTCCTGTCCTGTCCTGGCCTTGTCCTGTCCTGTCCTGGCCTTGTCCTGTACTGTCCTTGTCCTGTATTTGTCCTGTACTGGCCTTGTCCTGTCCTGTACTGTCCTTGTCCAGTCCTGTCCTGTCCTGGCCTTGTCCTGTACTGGCCTTGTCCTGTCCTGTACTGGCCTTGTCCTGTCCTGTCCTTGTCCTGTCCTTTATTTGTCCTGTACTGGCCTTGTCCTGCCAAACCCTCCACTAACCCGGACAACTCTGGGCCAATTGTGCAATGCCCTATGGGATTTCCCGATCACGGCCGGTTGTGATACAGCCCAGGATTGAACCAGAGTCTGCAGTGTGTGTGTCAATGTGTATTTGTCCTGTACTGTTCTGTACTTGTCCTGTACTCTCCTGTATTTGTCCTGTACATGCCTGTCCTGTACTTGTCATGTACTTGGGTTCCATCTTCTTCTTCTCTTATTAATACTCAGGTACCATCTTCTTCCCTCCTTCTAAGTACGCTGGCAGCGTTGTTAACGTGATAGTGTGTTAGCACAAGAGTGTGTATGTGTGTGTTAGCGAGTCTGTGTGTGTGCGCTGTCGATGTGAGGAATGTGTTAATTAAGGAAACCCTGAGAATCAATCATGACTTTAGACACACCATCTGGGCTCACACAGAGACACACAACAAACAAACATCATAAATAAGGCACAGCGGGCGCAGGGGGAAAGTAGCACGCCACTACTAGAACCGAACGTAAAACAAACGTCAAATTCAGCTAGTTATTCAAGTGGAAAAGGACAAGTAGATTACATTAAGCACTGTGCCATGTCATGTCACTAAACATGGTGGTTTCTTGTAATTGATGCCTGGTTAAATTAAAACCACGGTCTGTCGTGATGTAGTTTGCGTACAAGTAAATGATCTACCAGAAGTGATATATCCATGTCACACCCTGACCATAGTTTGCTTTTGTATGTTTATATGTTTTGTTTGGTCAGGGTGTGATCTGAGTGGGCATTCTATGTTGTGTGTCTAGTTTGTCTGTTTCTGTGTTTCACCTCAAAGGCAGGTGTTAGTCATTGTCTCTGATTGGGAACCATACTTAGGTAGCCTGTTTGGTGTTGGGTTTTGTGGGTGATTTTCCTTTTGTCCTTATGTCTGTTGTGTGCTGGTTTGCACCAGTATTAGGCTGTTTCGGTTTTCTTGTTACGTTTGTTTGTTTTGTATTTGATTCGTGTTTACTTCAGTTTTATTAAACATGGATCGTAATAGACATGCCGCATTTTGGTCCGACTCTTTTCACCTACAGAAACCGTGACATTAGCAATGCCAGGGTTGTGGGTTCGATTCCTGTTGGGGCCACATATACAATATGTAAGTTGTAAGTTGCTTTGGATAAATGTGTCTGCTAAATTGTATTTATTATGTATATTATATTCAGATGTATTATTCCATACTACATCCACAACAGTAGGGAGCAGTGTAGGGTTACAAGGTTACACTGTCTCACCTCAATGCGCTGGGAGTTGACTTTTCTTCCCCTCTTGTTCCAGCTCACCCGGGCTTAGGGTCTCCTGTTGCCTGGCACACGAATGAGACCACACCCCCAGATACGCCAATCTGGTCTACGGGAACTTTAGTGAATCTTGGTGGTGCTGGAACGAGTGAGAGAGGAGAGACATTAGAACAGACTAAAGAAACCAAAGTGACGCAACAGTACCAGTGGATTTAACCCAATTTAGCCCAGTTGTAGCTGCAAATTAAGGTAATTACATTTAGAAAAGTTGATGTGCATACACAAACAAACAGACACGCGCACACACACCAAAAACACACACACACCAACAAAACACACACACACACAAACACACAAACCAAAAACACACACCAAAATGGCGGTGTGAGAAGAAGGCAGCTGTTTTACATGACCCCAACCGATTGTTTTTTTAAATTTTTTTATCACTTATTTTTTTACTAATTTTGTACATAATGTTTGCCGCTACCATGTCATATGACCGAAAAGAACTTCTGAACATCTGGGATTACTCACCATGGACTGGAAAAATATTTTTTCCATTAACGGGTCTGACAAGCTTCCTCGAGAACAGGCCCAGATCCCTGTGATTTGCGTGAAAACAGGAGTGAAAAAGGGGCCGGAGGGCAGGCTGCCTTCTGAGAATTTGTAGGCGGTCAAATAAACCCCAACTACCTTCCATTCTGCTAGCAAACGTGCAATCTTTGGACAATAAAATAGACGACCTACACGGAAGATTAAACTACCAATGGGACATTCAAAACTGTAACATCTTATGAGTCGTGACTAAACAACGACAACATCAACATACAGCTAGCTGGTTACACGCTGCACCGGGGATAGAACACCGTTGTTTGGTAAGACAAGGAGCAGCGGACTATGTATTTTTTGTAAATAACAGCTAGTGCACGATATCTAAGGTTATTGCTGAGGCTGAGGAAGAGTATCTCATGATTAACTGTAGACCAAACTATCTACCTAGAGTTTTCATCTGTATTCTTCGTAGCTGTTTTTACACACCACCACAGTCAGAGGCTGGCACTAAAACACTATTGAATGAGATGCATTCCGCCATAAGCAAACAAGAAAACTTTCACCCAGAGGCGGTGCTCTTAGTAGCCTGGGACTTTAATGCATGGAAACTTCAATCCATTTGACCAAATTTCTATCAGCATGTTAAATGTGCAACCACAGGAAAAAAGAACTCTGGGCCACCTTTACTCAACACACAGAGATGCATACAAAGCTCTCCTTCGCCCTCCATTTGGCAAATCTGACCATAATTCAGTCAGTGAGTAGATCAATAAAAAAGTGGTCAGATGAGCAGATGCTAAGCTACAGGACTGTTTTACTAGCACAGATTGGAATATGTTCCGTGTTTCCTCCAACAGCATTGAGGAGTAAACCACATCAGTTATTGGCTTCATCAACAAGTGCATCGATGACATCATCCTAACAGTGACCATACGTACATACCGCAACCAGAAGCCATAGATTTCAGGCAACATCAGCACTGAGCTAGAGGGTAGAGCTGCCCAGGTTGGACTTTACCTGGACGCTTATAAGAGATCCCGCCATGCCCGCCTCGACAAACCATCAAACAGGCAAGCGTCAATACAGGATTAAGATCGAATCATAGTACACCGGCTCTGACGCTCGTAGGATGTGACAGGGTTTGCAAACTATTACAGACTTCAAAGGGAAGCACAGCCAAGAGCTGCCCAGTGACACAAGCCTACTAGATGAGCTAAACTACTTCTATGCTCGCTTCAGGCAAATAACACTGAAACATGCATGAGAGCACCAGCTGATCCGGAAGACTGTGTCATCACGCTCTCCACAGCCGATGTGAGTAAGACCTTTAAACAGGTCAATATTCACAAGAGCCGCAGGGCCAGACGGATTACCAGGATGTTTACTCTGAGCATGTGCTGAAACCAACTAGCAAGTGTCTTCACTGACATTTTCAACCTCCACCTGTCCGAGTCTGTAATACCAACATGTTTTAAGCAGACTACCATAGTCCCTGTGCCCAAAAACACCAATGTAACCTGCCTAAATGACTACTGACCCATAGAACTCAGGTCTGTAGCCATGACGTGCCATGCAAGGCTGGTCATGGCTCACATCAACACCATCAGTCCCAGAAACCCTAGACCCACTTGGTGCATTTCCACCCCAACAGATCCACAGAAGATGTAATCGCTATTGCACTCAACACTGCCCTTTCCCACCTGGACAAAAGGAACCTCTATCTGAGAATGCTATTCATTGCTACAGTTTGCGTTCAACACCATAGTGCCCTCAAAGCTTATCGATAAGCTAAGACCCTGGGACTAAACACCTCCCTCTGCAACTGGATCCTGGACTTCCTGACAGTCTGCCCCCATTGGTAGGGTTAGGTAACAACACATCTGCCACACTGATCCTCAACACAGGGTCCCTGCTGGTGCGTGCTCAGTCCCCTCCCTGCACTTCCTGTTCACTCATGACTGCATGGCCAGGCACGACTCCAGCACCATCATTAAGTTTTGTCGATGAAACAACAGTGTTAGGCCTGATCACCAAGAACGAAGAGCTCAGCCACAGGGAGGAGGTCAGAGACCTGGCCGTGTGGTGCCAGGACAACAACCTCTCCCTGAATGTGATATAGACAAAGGAGATGATTGTGGACTACAGGAAAAAGAGGGCCGAGCACGCCCCCATTCTCATCGACGGCTGCAGTGGAGCAGGTTGAGAGCTTCAAGTTCCTTGATGTCCACATTAATAACAAACTAACATAGTCCAAACACACCAAGACAGTTGTGAAGAGGACACGACAAACCTATTCCCCCTCAGGGAGACTGAAAAGATTTGGCATGGGTCCTCGCTCTGCCATCCAGTACCTCTATATCAGGATGTGTCAGAGGAAGGCCCTAAAATTGTCAAAGACTCCAGAAACCCTAGTCATAGACTGTTCTCTCTGCTACCGCACGATAAGTGGTATCGGAGCACCAAGTCTAGGTCAAGAGGCCTCTAAACAGTTTCAAGCCCCAAGCCATAAGACTCCCTGAACATCTAATCAAATGGCTACAGACTATTTGCATTGACCCCCACCTTTTACACTGGGCCGCACATTGACTCTTAAATCAGTACACCTGTATATAGTCTCGATATTGTTATTTTACTGCTGCTCTTTAATTACTTGTTACTTTTATTTGTTATTCTTATCTGTATTTTTAAAGTGCATTGTTGGTTAGGGGCTCGTAAATAACCATTTCACTCTAAGGTCTATACCAGTTTGTATTAGGCGCATGTGACTAATAAAATTAGATTTTATTTTATTTGAAAACACACACACAAAAAACACACACAAATCACACCAAAACACACACACCAAACACAAACACACCCCAAAAAAACACACACACACACACACACACACACACACACACACACACACACACACACACACACACACACACACACACACACACACCAAAACAGACAGACACACACACACCCAAACACACACTCAACAAAATACACACACACAAACATTACACGCACCAACACACACCAAAACACACACACCAAAACACACACACTCACTTTCATTGTATGAGAAGGCAGTGAGACATGAACTGACTTCTCACCTACAGCAAGGATTTGGACGGCTGTGGGACACTGCACCCTGACACACTAATACCTGACAACCTAATACCCTAACACTCTGACACGCTGACGCCCTGACGACTCCAACACGCTGACGCCCTGAAACGCTGACAACATAACAACTTAACAACCTAACACCTGACGACCTAACACCCTGACACCTGACACGCTGACAACCTAACACACTGACACCTGACACCCTGCCGACCTAACACGCTGACGCCTGAAACGCTGACAACATAACACCCTAACAACCTAACACCTGGCGACCTAACACCTGACACCTGACATGCTGACGACCCAACACCCTGACACCTGGACACCCTGACGACCTGCACGCATTGACGCCTGGAAACGCTGACAACATAACACCCTAACAACCTGACACGCTGACGACCTAACACCCTGACACCTGACACCCTGGACGACCTAACACTGCTGACGACCTGGCATGGTGACAAGCTGACGCTTTGACAAGCTAACTCTGCCTCTGACACCCTGATGTCCTGACACGCTAACACCCTGATCCCCTGACACCCTGACATGCTGACACCCTGATCCCCTGACACCCTCCCCTGACACCCTGAAACCAACATGAATCATTTAATGGAGCAATGAATAATAAAGCACCAAGGGAATTGCGGAGGCTGACGGGGCTGCGGAGGCCGACAGATCTGTAAAGACTAACGGAGCTGTGAAGGCTGACGGATCTGTGAGGCTGACGGATCTGTGAAGGCTAACGGAACTGGGAGGCTGACGGATCTGTGAAGGCTAACGGGAACTGTGGGAGGCTGACAGGGGCTGCGGAGGCTGACGGGATCTATGGAGGCTGACATGAGCTCTACAGAGATTTGTTCTGCATTACAACTATACGTAACACTGTTCTGAAGTTTTCATTTTTTTAACAGAACATCCTTGCCTTGACTGAAGAATATCAAGTCAAATCGATAATACCATGTTCACACATGAATATAAACATCGTTTGACTTGTTTCTATGAACTTTACGGATACAATTTGGATTTTTTGTCTGTCTGTTTTGACTGCGTTTGAGCCTGTGGATTACTGAAGAAAACGCGCAAACAAAATCGAGGTTTTGAATATAGAGAGACTTTATCGAACAAAAGGAACATTTATTGAGTAAATTAATGTCTTCTGAGTGCCACCATATGAAGATCATCAAAGGTAAGGGATTAATTTTATCTCTATTTCTGAGTTTTGTAACGCTTCTGCTTGGCTGGTTACTGTTTGTAATAATTTGTCAACTGGGCTATGTTCTGGGCTAGGTATGTTTTCGCTGAAAAACATTTTATAAATCTGACACCGTGGTTGGGATTAACAAGAAGTTAATCTTTAAACCTATGTAAAATATGTTTTGTTTTTATATGAGCATTTCTGTATTTGAATTTGATGCTCTGCAATCTCACTAGATGTTGGCCAGATGGGACGCTAGCGTCCCACATACTCCTAGAAAGGTTAACATAGTTAACCATTTTCACTGTCGTATCCAAAACGTATTTCAAGCTATCAGGCATTGCTTTGGCAGCAAAAGCCTCTCGGTGGATGCTGCAGTGTACCTAAGTGGCGTCGGGAGCAACTGCTTGCATGCGCGTTACCACACCACTATGTCTCTCTGTCATGGCTTTTGCGCCATCAGTACAGATACCAACAAATCTTGACCACCAAAGTCCATTTGATGTCACAAAGCTGTCCAGTACTTTAAAAATATCCTCTCCTGTTGTCCTGGTTTCCAGTGGTTCGCAGAAGAGGATGTCTTCCTTAATTGACCCTCCATATACATAACGGACATATACCAGGAGCTGTTCCAGGCCCTGTTGACTGATCCAGCTGTAAAGCATAGAATTCAATGGCTTGTATGCGAAGAAGAAATTGTTTCTAAACATCTCCTGCCACTGCTGTGTTGTGAAACAGTCTTGTTTGATGAAGACATTGTCTGTATAGTTTTTTTGGCCTTTTCCCCCAGCATTGTCCCAGACATATCCGTAGAGGCAGGAAGAATGAAGTCCTCCACAATAGTATGGGGCTTGCCTGTCCTAGCCACTTGGGAGCTCACCATATAAGACGCTTCTATCCCCTGCTTATTAATGGTATCAGTTGCTTTTATAAATGTCTTACTACTCGAAAGTCGTCTTAATTCTCGCTCAAAAAACTCCTGTGGTTTATTTTTCAAATTGGCATGTTTTGTTTCTAAATGTCTGAGCAAGAGAAGGTTTTGTCGAGTTGTGAGATAGTACAGTCGTGGCCAAAAGTTTTGAGAATGACACGAATATACATTTTATTAAAGTATGATTTATCAAAATGTGTATTACATACCTCAAAGAATGTTATGAGAGTGATCAGATGGTGCAAAGTCCCTCTTCACATATGAAATGGTCTGAATCCCCCCAAAACATGTCTTTGCATTTTCAGTCCTGCCACAAAAAGGACCAGCTGACATCATGTCAGTGATTCTCTCGTTAACACAGGTATAGTGTTGAGGACAAGGCTGGAGATCCCTCTGTCATGTGATTGAGTTCGGAATAACAGACTGGAAGGAGGGTGGTACTTGGAATAATTGTTCTTCCTCTGTCAACCAGGGTTACCTGCAAGGAAACATGTGCCGTCATCATTGCTTTGCACAAAAGGAATTCACAGGCAAGGATATTGCTGCCAGTAAGTTTGCACCTAAATCAACCATTTATCAGATCATCAAGAACTTCAGAGCGGTTCAATTGTTGTGAAGAAGGCTTCCAGGGCACCCAAGAAAGTTCAGCAAGCGCCAGGACCAGCTCCTAAGTTGATTCAGCTGTGGGATCGGGGCACCACCAGTACAGAACTTGCTCAGGAATGGCAGCAGCCAGGTGTGAGTCATCTGCTGATGAGGCAAAGACTTTTGGAGGATGGCCTGGTGTTAAGAAGGGCAGCAAAGAAGCCACTTCTCTCCAGGAAAAACATCAGGGACACACTGATATTCTGCAAAAGGTACAGGGATTGGACTGCTGAGGACTGGGGTAAAGTCATTTTCTCCTTTCCGATTGTTTGGTGGTTCTGGAAATAAGCTTGTCCGGAGAAGACAAGGTGGACGCTACCATCCAGTCCTGTGTCATGCCAACAGTAAAACATCCTGAGACCATTCATGTGTGGGTTGCTTCTCAGCCAAGGGAGTGAGCTCACTTACAATTTTGCCCTAAGAACACAGCCATGGATAAATAATGGCACCAACTCATCCTCCAAGACCAACTTCTCCCAACCATCCCGAACAGTTTGGTGACGAACAATGCCTTTTACAGCATGATGGAGCACCTTGCCATAAGGCAAAAGTGATAACTGAGTGGCTCTAGGAACAAAACATTGATATTTTGGGTCCATGGCCAGGAAACTCCCAGACCTTAATCCCATTGAGAACTTGTGGTCAATCCTCCAAGAGGCGGGTGGACAAACAAAACCCCAGAAATTCTGACAAACTCCAAAGCATTGATTATGCAAGAATTGGCTGCCCTCGGTCAGGATGTGGCCCAGAAGTTAATTGACAGCATGCCAGGGCGGATTGCAGAGGTCTTGAAAAAGAAGGGTCATTACTACAAATATTGACTCTTTGCATCAACTTCATGCAATTGTCAATAAAAGCCTTTGACACTTGGCGAAATGCCTGCAATTATATTTCTCAATACTTTTGGCCATGACTGTACTTCAGCACATATAACACACTGTTTTTGGAGGAAAGGCACTACCCCCAATATAAGTGAACCCCAAATCAATGTATTTCTCATCATATTTACGCCTCTTCGATGGTCCAACGTCCCTATCTGTTGTTCGGTGCTTTCCCGGTAAGGGCAGTAGCTCTTCGGCTGCATCAGATTCACAACTGTCAGTGTCCAACAAATGTAGAATTACTGATGCTAGCATTGGATGTGCTCATGGAAGCAGAACAACTTGTGTCATCAACAGGGGCAGGTGTAGTGCTGCTGTAGTACTGCTGGTAGTAGCAGTACTACCATCCAAAGCTCATGTATGAGTCTCTATGGACACTGGCCCTACTTTCTTTAACCCTTTATCAATTTTTAAGCAAACGGAATGAGCAGCAGCTACATTTGGCTACATATGTGGAATTAGTTAGTGGAATACCATTTAGAGAGTAACGGTTAATGTGATTGGATGTTAATTATTGTGAGGCTACCTGTACTTGACATTGTGTTTGTATTTCGCTGAACACTAGATGGTTTAATTTTATTTTTAAGCAGCCAAAACGAGAACTCAGGTGAGAAAACCTCACCCAAAGGTATTGCCCCGCTGGAAAATATAAATGCACTGTTTGAAAATGCGAATGTGAATCACATTTATATTTGACGTACCTCCGACGGCATTGCGAGTACCCCAGTTGGGGAGTACCTGCTCTGGGGGAACATGTTAACTCTGGGGCGTAGGGATATGTATGGATGAGCAAATGGTAGAGCATGTACATACAGATTAGTAATTAACAGGCTGTGGGCAGGAACCACACTCTCTCTACTCTCTCTGGGCCTTCATAAACACACATTGAGGAGAACTCCACTGCAGGGACTGGAGAGAGGGATGGAGGGAGAGCGGAGGAGGGAGAGGGAGAGGGAGATGGAGGGAGAGAGAGGTGGTAGGGAGGGGTTGGGGGTGAGTGGGAGTGGAGAAGGGGAAGGAGTGAGACAGAGTGGATGAGTGGGTGGGATAGAAAACAAGGGAGGAGAGGGAGAGAGAGAGAGAGAGGGAAAAGAGTGCCTCGGGATAGCATGATGAAGGGAGATGAAGAGAGAGAGGAAGAGATGGAGAGAGAAAAGAGATATGAAGAGAGATAAAGAACACAGTGGCCTCTATCGTTCTTAAATGGAAGAAGTTTGGAACCACCAAGACCTCTTAGAGCTGTCCGCCGGCCAAACTGAGCGATCGGGTAGAAGAGCCTTGGTCAGGGAGGTGACCAAGAACCCGAACACTCTGACAGAGCTCATGAGTTTGTCTGTGGCAATGGGAGAACCTTCCAGAAGAACAACCATCTTTGAGCCGCCCACTCAACCAATCAGGCCGTTATGGTATAGTGGCAAGAACGGAAGCCACTTCCGTAAAAAACACATGACAGCCCGCTCGGAGTTTGCCAAAAAGCCACTTCACTTCTTGGTGACAGGAGGCAGTATTGAGTAGCTTGGATGAATAAGGTGCCCAGAGTAAACTGCCTGCTACTCCAGTCCAGATGCTAATATATGCATATTATTAGTTGTATTGGATAGAAAACACTCTGAAGTTTCTAAAACTGTTTGAATGATGTCTGTGAGTATAACATATGGCAGGCGAAAACCTGAGAAAAATCCAACCAGGAAGTGGGATATCTGAGGTTTGTAGTTTTTCAACTATTTGCCATTCCAATATACAGTGTAAATGGGGTCATATTGCACTTCCTAAGGCTTCCACTAGATGTCAACAGTCTTTAGAATATTGTTTCAGGCTTCTACTATGAAGGGAGAGATAGAAAGAGAGCGAGGAAAAAGAGTGCCTCGGGATAGCATAGCACAGAAAGTGCTGGGACTGAGTCAGGTGTCTGGCATAGTGCCACAGGCTCTGACGCGCTGTCACGAGAGAGTTAGCTCTCGTTCCATTGTTTTTCTACAGACATAGGAATTCCCCGGTTGGAACATTATTGGACATTTATGATAAAAACATCCTAAAGATTGATTCTGTACTTAGTTTGACAAGTTTCACAGGCTGTAACAGAACTTTTTAAACTTTTTGTCCGACGTTCAAAGGACTGAACGTGCGTTTGGATTTGTTTACCGAACGCCCTCACAAAAGAAGCTATATGGACATAAATTATGAACTTTATCGAACAAATCAAACATTTACTGTGGAACTAGGATTCCTGGGTGTGCATTCTGATGAAGATCATCAAAGGTAAGTGAATATTTTTAATGCTATTTCTGACTAATGTTGACTACACAATATAGGATATCTTTTTGGCTGCTTTGTTGTCTGAACTGTACTCAGATTATTGCGTGGTTGGCTTTTTCTGTAAAGTTGTTTTAAAATCTTGCATTAACTTCTTGACGCACCCATTAAGGAGAAGAAAATCTCTAATTCCATGTGTAACACTTCTATTTTCATCAACATTTATGATCAGTATTTCAGTAAATTGTGTGGCTCTCTGCAAAATCACTGGTTGTTTTTGGAACTACTGAACGTGCCAATGTAAACTCAGAGTTTTTATATAAATATGAACTTTATCAAACAAAACATACATGTAGTGTAACATGATGTCCTATAAGTGTCATCTGATGAAGATCATCAAAGGTTAGTGATGAATTTTTATCTCTCTTTCTGCTTTTTGTGACTCCTACCTTTGGCTGGAAAAATGCCTGTGTTTTTCTGTGGCTTCCCAAACCTTTCATAACATAATCGTTTGTGGTGCTTTGGCTGCAAAGCCTTTTTTTGAAATCAGACACTGTGGCTGGATTAACGAGAATTTTTCTCTTTAAAATGTAAAAAATTCTTGTATGCTTTAGGAATGTTAATTATGAGATTTTTGTTGTTTTGAATTTGGCGCCCTGCACTTTCACTGACTGTTGGCGCGTGGGACCGTCCCATATCCCAGAGAGTTAAAGACTCTCGGACCATGACAAACAAGATTCTCTAGTCTGATGAAACCAAGATTGATCTCTTTGGCCTGAATGCCAAGTGTCATGTCTGGAGAATACCCGGCACCATCCCTACGGTGAAGCATGCTGGTGGCAGCATCATCCTGTGGGAATGTTTTCAGTGGCATTGACTGGGAGACTAGTAAGGATTGAGGGTAAAATGAACGGAGCAAAGTACAGAGAGATCCTCAATGAAAACTTGCTCCAGAGCCTCAGGACTTCAGATTGGGGGCGAAGGTTAACCTTCCCACAGGACAGCGACCTAAGCACACAGCCAAGACATCGCAGAAGTGGCTTTGGGACAAGTCTCTGAATGTCCTTGAGTGGCCCAGACAGAGCCCGGACTTGAACTCGATTGAATATCTCTGTAGACCTGAAAATAGCTGTGCAACGACGCTCCCCATCCAACCTGACAGAGCTTGAGAGGATCTGCAGAAGAATGGGGAAACTCTAAAATACAGGTGTGCCAAGCTTGAAGCCTCATACCAAAGAAGACTCGAGGTTGTAATCGCTGCCAAAGGTGCTTCAACAAAGTACTATAAAGGGTCTGAATACTTAAGTAAATGTAATATAATTGAATTTATTTATACATTTGCAAATATTTCAAATAACCTCTTTCGCTTTGTCATTATGGTGTGTTTTATTTTACCTTTATTTAACCAGGCAAGTCAGTTAAGAACAAATTATTATTTTTCAATGACAGCCAGGAACCGTGGGTTAACTGCCTGTTCCAGGGGCAGAATGACAGATTTGTACCTTGTCAGCTCAGGGATATGAACTTGGCCACTGTGACTGACCCAAACTTGGAACACTTTGACGATGTACAGACTCAATAAGCATAGCCTTGCTATTGAGAAAACCGCCGTAAGCAGACCACGCCTCTCAAGAGAAGACAGGCTATGTGCACACTGCCCACAAAGGAGGTGGAAACTGAGGCTGCACTTCCTAACCTCTGTTTATTTCCCTTTTGTTTATTATCTACTTCTTACTTTGGCAATATAAACATGTTTCCCATGCCAATAAAGCCCCTTGAATTGAATTGAGAGATGAAGACATGAAGTGAGATGATGAGAGATGGAGAGAGGTGAAGAGATAAAGATGGAGAGATGTAGAGATAGAAGAAACTCTTGGCTTGGGCTGATGACCGTGCCAGCCATCCATCCACACCACAGAGGAATTCTGACAAAGAAGGGTTTCATATTTTCCGTCTATAAAAAAAATGTGTCTAAAATAGGAGTGCTGATCTGGGATCAGTTAGATTATAATTATTATTACATGGACATGATGACGAACCATCAAACAGGCAAAAGAGTGAATAAAAGACTAAGATAGAATCCTACTACATGCTCCCACGCTTGTCGGATGTGGCAGGGCTTGCAAACCATTACGGACTACAAAGGAAACCCAGCCGCGAGCTGCTTAGTGACTCGAGCCTACCAAAGAGCTAAATGCCTTTAATGCTGCAGTCCAGGCAAGCAACACTGAAGCCTGCATGAGAGTGTAACAGTTGAGCTTCCCGTCCCTCTCCTCGTCCCTACCTGGGCTCGAACCAGGGACCCTCTGCACATCAACAACTGCCTCCCACAAAGCATCGTTACCCATCACTCCACAAAAGTCACACGGCCCTTGCAGAGCAAAGAAACAACTACTTCAAGGTCTCAGAGCGAGTGATGTCACCAATTGAAACGCTATGGCGCGCACCCCGCTAACTAGCTAGCAATTTCACACCGGTTACAAGAGCACCAGCTGTTCCGGAAGACTGTGTTCACGCTCGCCATAGCCGAAGTGAGCAAGACCTTTAAACAGGTCAACATTCACATGACGGATTACCAGAATGTGTACACAGAGCATGCGCGGATCGACTGGCAAGTGTCTTGACTGACATTTTCAAACTTTCCCCGACCGAGTCTGTAATACCTACGTTTCAAGCGGACCACCATAGTCCCATAAAGTGAAGGTTAACTGCCTAAATGACTACCAGCCTGTAGCACTCACGTCAGTAGCCATGAAGTGCTTTGAAAGGCTGGTTATTGCTCACATCAACACCATCATCTCGGAAACCCTAACCCCACTTCAATTAAACGCATACTGCTGGGACAAATCCACAGATGACGCAATCTCAATCGCACTACACACTGCCCTTTCCCACATGGACAAAAGGAACACCTTTGTGAGAATGCTGTTCATTGAATACAGCTCAGCGTTCAACAACATAGTGCCCAGAAAGTTCATCACTAAGCAAAGGACCCTGGAACTAAACACCTCCCTCTGCAACTGGATCCTAGACTTCCTGACGGGCCACCCCCAGGTGGTAAGGGCATGCAACAACACATCTGGCACATTGATCCTCAACATGGGGTCTCCCTCAGGGTGCGTGCTTAGTTCCCTCCCTATACACCCTGTTCACCCACGACTGCACGGCCAAACACGACTCCAACACCATCATTAAGTTTGCTGACGACAACCGTGGTAGGCCTGATCACCAACAATGATGAGACAGCCTACAGGGAGGCAGTGTGGTGCCAGGACAACAACCTTTCCCTCAACATGAGTAAGACAAAGGATTGTGGACTACAGAAAAATGAGGAATGAACATGCCCCAATTCATCAACGAGGCTGTAGTGGAGTGGGTTGAGTTTCAAGTTCCTTGGGACCCACATCACCAACAAACTATCATGGTCCAAACACACTAAGATTGTTGTGAAGAGGGCCCGACGACACCTTTTCCAGCAAGATTTGGCATGGGTCCCCCAGATCCTCAAAAAGTTCTACAGCTGCACCATCGAGAGCATCCTGACCGGTTACATCACCGCCTGGTATGGCATCTTCTCGACATCTGGCGCTACAGAGAAATAGTGTGACCCCAGTACATCACTGGGGTAAAGCTCCCCTGCCACCCAGGACCTATATTCTAGGCAGTGTCAGAGGAAGGCCCAAAGAATTGTCAAAAACTCCAGTCACCCAAGTCCTGGACTGTTCTCTCTGCTGCCGCACCGGAAGCGGTGCCGAGGAGTGCCAAGTCTAGGTCCAAAAGGCCATAATCACTAATTAATCAATGGCCACCCGGACTATTTACATTGACCCCCTCGCTGTTAATTATCTATGCAGTCACTTTACCCCTACCTACATGTACAAATTACCTCGACTAACCTGTACCCCCACACATTGACTCGGTACAGGTACATCATGTATATAGCCTCGGTACTGTTATTTTATTGGGTTACTTTTATTAAATGTTTTACTTTATTTAGTAAATATTTTCTTAACTCTATTTCTTGAATTGCATTGTTGGTTAAGGGGCTTGTAAGTAAACATTTCACGGTAAGGTGCATTCGGCGCATGTGACAAATAACATTTTATTTTTGAGAGAGAGAGAGACAGAGGTAAAAACAAAACCAGAGAGAGAGAGAGAGAGAGAGAGAGAGAGAGAGAGAGAGAGAGAGAGAGAGAGAGAGAGAGAGAGAGAGAGAGAGAGAGAGAGAGAGAGAGAGAGAGAATAAGCTCATGAGATGGAAGCCTTTAGAGTCCAGTGAGCAACCAGAGCAGATTGAAGACACCAGTCACTCCTGCCCTCAGGCACTGTTTTATACCCAGCTGAGAACAGAGGATCTGACAGAGTTGGCCATTATGAGAAGGAGAGAGCAGGGATCAGTGTGTGTGTGTGTGTATGACAACCAAGAACAGCATAGTTAACCTTTGAACATTTTCAATTGCTTCCCACCTCAGGTGTACCGCTGGTGTTATTGATGAATGCAACCATTTATTCAGTATCAACACCCTGGTCATGCAGGCAGTAATTGCGTGATAGAAATTGGCTTTTGGAAAAATAAATTGCTTTCTCATGCCAACACAATAAGCAACATCAGAAGATTCCACCATAATACAAACACATTATTATCTAGGTGGACCAAGGCAATATTACTATCATGCCTTGAAAAGTTCATAAAAGTTGATAATAACAAACTGACGTAATTGTTTCTTTAGATTAATCATATTGGGACTTTTGTTATTCCTGTTTCTCATTCCACCTCAGCTGAGAAAACATCTAGAGGACACAGTCCTCTGTAGTCAAGCTGTCCTCAGTATATCCCTGTATCCCAGGCCTCTTTCAAATGGAGAAGAGTACAGCTTTAAACTGATAAGGGAAACAGGATCTAGTTTATCCCCAGCAACGTTAACCCATACTTTCCTAAAGGATACAGTTGTTTTGCTAATGTAGCATCCCTCATACTGAGTGGTAGAGGCTCTGCTCAGCTCAGCTATAACAGAAATGGCACCGTCTCCTTTCAAATAGCCTTTCGCTCCATGTGAGTGTGAGTTCCATTTGCGGTACTTACACATGGCCATTAAGTAGGTACATCAAGGCGATAGCAGGGTTAAATGACAAATAGTGTAATGGATGAGAGGCTTTTGGAGATGATGATGTGGCTTAGGACAGTGGAGGACAAAATTGTACCTCGTCTACCGACTGAATGGGGTGGAAAAGCCACTTGTCTTCCATTTTGATGGAAATAGGCACCTTTCACAGCCAATAACACTTTTACAGGCTTATTTGGTGGAGAAAGGAACATTTGGAAATATTAGAGGTGCTATTCAAAACATAATTGTACCTGCCTCTCTAATACCCCAGACAAAATTAACAGTAGAGGGAGGTTGCAGGGATTATTGTGGAAGAAAATGTTGTGAATGCTGCTGGTTTAGAAACTGGCATATTTTGAGGGCCACATAAGCTTTATTGTTACACAACCAACCAAACATGCACATTATAATGGGATTACCTCATTGTGTTTGGATGCATGTTCTGACAGGACAATCCTTTCTCTTTGTTGGATGGTAATACATGTACTGTAGGTAGTTAGTAATGTAGAAAAGAAAGTATAAAGTTTCAAGAAGTCAGCACCATGTCCCTAACCTACTTAAGCAGTGACGGCAGGCCCACATCCACAGATGTCAGCATGCTGCTAGCAATTTGTTACAGAACCCCTGACAGGCTAGATCCAGGCCTGGCTTAACATCCCCTCTGCCTTCAACACACCAGCACCCTCCAGAGCCTTAACACACCAAGCTATCAAGCCCCATCAATCAGGAAACAGATAGTAGGAATCATCGCTATGGAAACCGCCCTCTGTTTCTATACCCCTCTCTCTATCTCCTGCTCTTTCAGGAGTTTGCTGCTCTTGGCTAATTGACTGCTATGAAGAAGACGTTGAATTGTGAAAAGGAAGAGGGAAAGAAGAAAAAAATGGTCTGAATTGGAGCAGCATGGTTGCATGTCAAAATAAAAGAGGTGATCGGTTGGGCCTCCAGGGAAAAATGGATTATGAGAGTCCCTGCTTTCTTCGGTTCCCCACTACAGCGTTACATCAGTGTTGTAAACTGCCACCTAAATCACTAACACAGAGGTCTGATGTATGAGGATACTCCAGGCTCCCCAAGCTAGCTGTGGCGATGCTGGAGGACATATGGGCAAATTACCCCTCACTGTCAATTATTGACTGGTGTAGGTCTGATGTTAGATCTTTGCTCATGAGAAAAATAGTCCCATCAATAAACAACTGGCTGCCCATGCAAATCCTGCACCATGTAGTGTCGTTTCTGAGGACTCCTTGGGCCCTTTCTCCACCCAATGTAATCCTTGCCTTGCCTAGCGAATCTTAATGACTTAATGAAACAATTGCTTTTTCAATTAAGGCAGGTTAATGGGATTAGCTCTCGGTGCTAGGCAGTGGAGGAGTCATCTTGGATGCAGTAATTCACAAATCGAGCATGCTGATTGGATTGTCAGCCCACTTTGATGTTCTGGTCTATCTTCTTCTTTTCAATCCAGTCAACTGGACCAAGGGGTTAGCGCCGGTGGCCCAGACCGAGCATCCACTGTTTCAAGTGAGATAATAATGATAATTTTCCTTCACTTTGTAAGCCTTCTATGTATCATGAGGTGAATGTGGACATGAGGTTGCACAGTAGGCAAGCTAACGAGCTGACTGCAGGATGTGGGAAAAATGCGAGTTCTGAGTGTGTTAATACCAGTGGTCAAACTTCAGAATCCGACCATGCAATACAAATTGTTGAAAAAAAGTCAATCTCAATCTTAGTAAATCTTAATATGTTGGATAAATAAATCAGTTAAAGTTGTGGGATATTAACGTGTAAGAGTCAATTTAAAAATGGCCATGCAATCAGAGGACAATGGGAACAATTGTGTCATTCGGAGTCTCTTCAGGCAATTGACACTTGTTGACTCCCGAATGAAAAGGACACCTGCAATTGCTGAGAGCCAAAGACAGTTCAGGGCCTCATCTTTTGTGGAAGCATGTAACAAGAGGCCCACAAAATGGGTCTGCCTGAAAGGAGAAATAGATAGACAGTCCATCTGAATATAGTGACAAAGACACAGCCGATGTTCATGACACTGGATAATTGGAACATTCTGGTGTTAATGGAAAACATCACTGTCTTTGCTCGATTCAACAAGGCATGAAAACAATCACAAGGTCAGTCTCCATCTTGACTGCCATACCCATGTTCAACCTGAAAACCCAAGCTCTGCACATAAAACCCAAGCTCTGCACATAAAACCCAAGCTCTGCACATAAAACCCAAGCTCTGCACATAAAACCCAAGCTCTGCACATAAAACCCAAGCTCTGCA
>NW_027002521.1:180460-181864 GCF_036934945.1 Oncorhynchus masou masou
CGTGTTCCAGCACTAAATTAAGTGTGTAGTCATATTCACCGAATACAACAGGTGTAGACCTTACAGTGACATGCTTACTTACGAGCCTCTAACCAACTGTGCAGTTTCAAAGAATAAGGAGAAGAATACGAGATAAAAGTAACAAGTCATTAAAGAGCCGCAGTCAACAATAACAATATATACAGGGGGTGCCAGTACAGAGTCAATGTGCAGGGGCACCGGTTAGTTGAGGTAGTATGTACATGTAGGTAGAGTTAATTAAAGTGACTATGCATAGATGACAACAGAGAGGGGCAGTGGTGTGGAGGGGCGGGTCAATCCAAATAGTCTGAGTAGCCATTTGACTAGATGTTCAGGAGTCTTATGGCTTGGCGGTCGAAGCTGTTTAGAAGCCTCTTGGATCTTGACTTGTCGCTCCGTTACTGCTTGCCGTGTGGTAGCAGAGAGAACAGTCTATGACTCGGGTAGCTGGAGTCTTTGACAATTTTTAGGGCCTTCCTCTGACACCGCCTGGTATAGAGGTCTTGGATGGCAGGAAGCTTGGCCACAGTGATGTACTGGGCCGTACGCACTGCCCTCTGTAGTGCCTTGCGGTCGGAGACCCGAGCAGTTGCCATACCAGGCAGTGATGCAAACAGTCAGGATGCTCTCGATGGTGCAGCTGTAGAACCTTTTGAGGATCTGAGGACCCATGCCAAATATTTTCTCCCTGAGGGGGAAAAGGTTTTTGTTGTGACCGCTTCATGACTGTCATGGGGTGCTTGGACCATGTTAGTCTGTTGCTGATGTGGACACCATTTGGTCCTAAATCTAGGTTATTCCCTGACATCTGGAATCAAGGAATCATAAATTTGACCCAAATAATTCCAGAAGCATTTGTGTGAGCAGTAACCTGGGGAAGGTCTTCTGTAGTATGATACATGTAAGAGTTCTATACTTCCTTAATACGAACAATGTCTTTAGTAAAATACAAATTGGATTTATACCAAAACATTACACATCCGATAATATTTACATCATACACATCCTGATAAATAAACCAAAAAATAAATAAAGAATGAACGCTTGTTTTATTGACTTCCCAAAACGCATTTGATTCTATCTGGCATACAGGATTGTTCTACAAAGTTAAAGGTGGTGTAGGGGGTAAAACATATCGCAATACATGCAAAAATGGGAAGAAAATAACATAATTCTATAACTTATTATGGCTTGGGGGCAGTATTTTGACGTCTGGATGAGAAGTATGCCCAAAGTAAACTGCTTGTTACTCAGGCCCAGAAGCTAGGATATGCATATATTTGGTATATTTGAATAGAAAATACTCTAGATAGAAAACTGTTAAAATAATGTCTGTGAGTATAACATAACTGATATGGCAGGCGAAAACCTGAGAAAAATTAA
>NW_027002522.1:0-6285 GCF_036934945.1 Oncorhynchus masou masou
AGCTTTGACTAGGCTATTCCAGGACATTTAAACGTTTCCCCTTAAACCACTGGAGTATTGCTTTAGCAGTATGCTTAGGGTCATTGTCCTGCTGGAAGGTGAACCTCCGTCCTAGTCTCAAATCTCTAGAAAACATGAAACAGGTTTCCCGCAAGAATCTCCCTGTATTTAGCACCATCCATCAATTCTGACCAGTTTCTCATTCCCTGCCGATGAAAAACATCCCCACTGCATGATGCCGCCACCACCATGCTTCACTGTGGGGATGGTGTTGTCATGACGTTGGCCTCATTGCGTATAGCAAGCCCCATCCCCCTCTCCCTGCCTCCCCCTTTCCTCCTTCAACTAGGTTGCTGTGGTCAGAGAGATGTCGTAAATTCCTGAGGATCTCCTCATGGACACACAGTGTAGAGAGAATACATTTTCACAGAGAACAAAGCAATTCCTTCCACCTCACAGAACTTGAGGTACGAACAAATTTCATGTTCCGAAGAAAGTATAAAAGATCGGTGAAGAATCCAGCTACGAACTGGTCCATTTGTCACAACTTGCAGAAGCTCATGGGAGACGGTGTGGCCACATTACCATAACACTGTTTATATAATAGCCTCAGATATGAGATTTACATCTAATTGTTGAATGAGTGAGCATGATACTGTTTGTATAATTGTGTAATATGATTTTGGACTGTTTCATGAAGAAAAATAAAATTCCCTTTTGATTTGAACTAAATCAGAGGACTCAGGGACGGTCAGGCCTCCTGGGACAGCCCTTTTTCGTCCCTTCTGAATAAAACCCCCACTCTGTTTTTTGATCAGCAGACCGAGCTTACCTCAATTATGAGATGGCTAAAGGTTGCAGACCATGTTTTTCTCCATTAGAGGAGACAAAGGTTGTAGACCATTGCTGAATCTTTTAACCATACCGCGTGGTTAAACTCTTAGACTATCGATACCGACAGAATAAGAACAAGTCTTTGATATTAATTACTAGTCTGCAGCTAGGAATTCAGGATCATTGAACACTAGGAGAACGACAACCGCCGAAACATCCACTCTATAACAAATGAATGAATGTCACTCTGAACTACCCCATATAACCACGACGGAGAGAGAGAGGAGAGAGACGGACAATTCTTCAAAATAAACAAACTTTTCACCAGCGATCAAGATGACACACTGAGCGTAAATATATATATTGATTGCAATTGTTCCCGAATAAGTGAGCGTTCATGTGCAAAGGATTAGCATTTCAATTATTATAATTATCACTCTGTCATGACTTCTTACTTGACCCCCACTCCCCTTTTGTCTAACAAGCCGAAATGCTGGTTTAGCCCACTAGGGCACATTCTCCTATCATTTCATGTAACCATATTTATTGTTTGTTTATGCATTTCTGTGAATTACTTAGTTAGCAATAAATAAATGATATAAGATGTATGGATGACTCATAGTGAAGACTGGGTTTGTGCAGATAACCAACAATTTACGACGTTTGGAATGAGACTAATGTGAGGTAAAGTAAATAATTCATTAATTCGAAGACTAATTGATCAGATAAAATATGTGAAAAGGTTTTTTAGGAAATGATAACTTTGTAATCTGAATATTTTTCCTTGGTGCCCCGACTTTCTAGTAATTACGGTTGCATGATTAATCAGTCTAATCACGTAATACTAATTACAGAGAACCTTTGATAAAAAACTGTCTTCAGTTTACTGATAGTAAAGACACGACAGTGTACTCGGGTGATGTGAGGTGTTGGGTTTGCACCCACATAGTGTTTTCCTTGATGGAAAAAAGCTAAATTTTAGTCTCATCTGACCCGAGTCCCTTCTTCCATATGTTTGGGGAGTCTCCCACATGCCTTTTGGCGTACACCAAACGTGTTTGCTTATTTTTTCTTTAAGCAAATGACTTTTTTTCTGTCCACTCTTCTGTAAAGCCCAGCTCTGTGGAGTGTACGGCTTAAAGTAGTCCTATGGACAGAGCTTGGCATCTCCTTCAGGGTTATCTTTAGTCTCTTTGTTACCTATCTGATTAATGCCCTCCTTGCCTGGTCCGTTTTGGTGGGCGGTCCAAGTTTTGGTGGGTGGCCATCTCTTGGCAGGTTTGTTGTGGTGCCATATTCTTTCCATTTTTAATAATGGGTTTAATGGTTCTCTGTGGGATGTTCAAAGTTTCAGATATTTTTTTATAACCCAACCCTGATCAGTTCTTCTCCACAACTTTGTCCCTGACCTGTTTGGCGAGCTTCTTGGTCTTCATAGTGCCGCTTGCTTGGTGGTGCCTCTTGCTAAGTGGTGTTGCAGACTCTGGATGTCACGTCTAATCAAGGTGGGTGGAATCAGGCGCAGAGAGCAGATAGCGATATGAAAGTTTATTCTCCGGTGAACAATCAGACAAAACCAACAGATACACGAAAAGGGATCGGTAGTGGCTAGTAGGACGGTGACGACGACCGCCGAGCACCGCCTGAACGGGCAGGAGAGCCAACGTCGGCGGAAGCCATGACAGTACCCCCCCTGACGCGCAGCTCCCGCCACCGTCCTCGAGGACAACCCGGAGGACAAGGTGCTGGGCGATCCGGGTGGAGGCGGTGGAATTCTATCAGGAGAGAGGGGTCCAAAATGTCCCTCACCGGAACCCAGCATCTCTCCTCCGGGCCGTACCCCTCCCAGTCCACGAGGTACTGTAGGCCCCCCACCCGGCGTCTCGAATCCAGAATGCCTCGAACTGTGTACCCCGGGGACCCCTCGATGTCCAGAGGGGGCGGAGGGACCTCAGGCACCTCACCTTCTTGCAGGGGACCAGCCACCACCGGCCTGAGGAGAGACACATGAAACGAGGGGTTAATACGGTAATACCTAGGAAGTTGTAACCTGTAACACACCTCGTTTATTCTCCTCGGGACTTTGAACGGCCCCACACACTGCGGCCCCAGCTTCCGACAGGGCAGGCGGAGGGACAGGTTTCGGGTCGAGAGCCAGACCCTGTCCCCCGGTGCAAACACGGGGGTCTCACTGCGGTGCTGGTCAGCGCTCCTCTTCTGCCGTTCTCCCGCTAACCGTAATGAGTCCTGAACGGCTTTCCAGGTGTCCTTGGAGCGCTGTACCCATTCCTCCACCGCAGGAGCCTCGGTCTGACTCTGATGCCATGGAGCCAGGACCGGCTGGTAACCTAACACACACTCAAAAGGAGACAAGTTAGTAGAGGAGTGGCGTAAGGAGTTCTGGGCTAGTTCGGCCCATGGAACATACCTTGCCCACTCACCAGGCCGGTCCCGACAATAGGACCGCAGAAACCTGCCCACATCCTGGTTTACGCGCTCCACCTGCCCATTACTCTCGGGGGGAAAACCTGAGGTTAAGCTAACCGTGACCCCCAGTCTCTCCATAAATGCCCTCCACACTCTGGATGTGAATTGGGGACCCCGATCAGAGACGATGTCCTCAGGCACCCCATAGTGCCGGAAGACATGGGTAAACAAAGCCTCAGCAGTCTGCAGGGCCGTAGGGAGACCGGGCAACGTAATGAGACGACATGACTTAGAAAACCGATCCACAATGACCAGGATCGTGGTACTTCCCTGGAGCGGGGGAAGGTCGGTAAAAAAGTCCACCGATAAGTTTGTCCACGGCCGTTGTGGAACGGGGAGGGGTTGTAATTTCCCTCTAGGCAGGAGGAGCCTTGCTCTGAGCACACACTCAGCAGGAGGTGACATAAAATCTCACGTCTTTAGCCAGTGTGGGCCACCAGTATCTCCCTCTCAGACTCTGCACTGTCCTCTTGATACCAGGATGACCCGAGGAGGGAAGAGTATGAGCCCACCGAATCAGCTTGTCCTGGACCATCCTCGGCACGTACTTGGTCCCTAATGGACAGTTAGGAGGAGCCGGCTCTGACCGTGAGGCCCTCTCCATCTCAGCGTCCACCTCTCATACCACCGGTGCCACGAGACATGACGGTGGAATGATGGGAGTTGGCTCAACTGACCGTTCCTTGGTATCATAGAGGCGAGACAGTTCGTCAGCTTTGGTGTTTTGGGAGCCTGGCCGATATGTGAGGGTAAACTGGAACCTGGTAAAAAACATGGCCCATCTAGTCTGACGTGGATTTAGTCTCTTAGCTGCCCGGATGTACTCGAGATTACGATGGTCAGTCCAGATGAGAAAAGGGTATTTAGCCCCCTCAAGCCAATGTCTCCACACCTTCAGAGCCTTGACTATAGCTAACAACTCCCGGTCCCCCACATCATAGTTTTGCTCCGCTGGGCTGAGCTTGCTCGAAAAGAAAGCACATGGGCGGAGCTTGGATGGCACACCCGAGCATTGGGAGAGCACGGCTCCTACCCCAGCCTCGGATGCTTCCACCTCCACTATGAACGCTAAAGAGGGGTCCGGATGCGCCAACATGGGCGCATTTGTGAACAGCTCCTTCAGACGACTGAAAGCTTTGCCCGCCTCGGCTGACCAGCGCAAGCGCTCCGTTCCTCCCTTCAGCAGTGAGGTGATGGGAGCAGCCACCCTGACCAAAACACCGGATAAACCTCCGGTAGTAATTGGCAAACCCTAAAAACCGCTGCACTTCTTTCACCATGGTCGGAGTCGGCCAATTACGCACGGTTGTAACGCGATCATCCTCCATCACCACCCCGGAGGTGGAAATACGATACCCCAGGAAGGAAACGGACTGTTTGAAAAACTCACATTTCTCCGCCTTGCAATACAGGTCATGCTCCAGTAGTCGCCCAAGTACCTTACGCACCAGAGACACATGCTCCGCACATGCTCCTCTGAATGTACCCCTGTCCCAGCGATTCAGAAACATATGTTTCCATCGCAACTGTCTCCTCCTGGGACAATGGATGCACGTGACTCCTAGGAAGTGCAGCGTTTTCCAGAAGGTTTATCGCGCAGTCCTCTCGACGATGAGGTGGTAATTGGGTCGCCTTACCTTTACTAAAGGCGATAGCCAAATCGGCATATTCAGAGGGAATGCGCACGGTGGAAACTTGGTCTGGACTCTCCACTGTAGTCGCACCAACGGCAACTCCTATACAACTACCTGAACACTCCTCTGACCACCCCTTAAGAGCCCCCTGTCGCCAGGAAATCACCGGGTTGTGTTGAGCTAACCAGGGAACCCCCAACACCACTGGAAACACAGGTGAATCTATAAGGAACAGGCTAATCTGCTCCTTATGATCACCCTGCGTTACCATGTCCAGCGGCACCGTAGCCTCCCTAATTACTCCTGACCCTAATGGTCGGCTATCTAAGGAGTGCACGGTGAAAGGTCGATCTAACGACACCAGGGGAATCCCTAGCCTTAACGCAAGCCCACGATCCATAAAATACCCAGCTGCGCCTGAATCGACTAGCGCCTTATGCTATAGAGAGGGGGGAACCCAGGGAAAGAAATCAATACAAACACATGACCGACAGGAAGCTCTGGATGAGTTTGGTGCTTACTCACCTGGGGTAATCGAGCAGTGTTCCGCCTGTCCTCCCGACTCCTAGACGAGTTCCTCCAGCACCGGTCGGACGTGTGCCCTCGTCGACCACAACTGGTGCAGGAGGACACTCCTCCTCTGGTCCCCCTCGAAGCCGTACCTCCTAATTCCATAGGGATAGGGACAGGGGGGCTGGGGATTGGAAACGACAGGACCTGATCCGAACGCCTGCAAGCAGCCAGCAGGTTGTCGAGACGGATAGCCAGATCGATAAGTCCATCCAGTGTGAATGTGGTGTCCCGACATGCCAGCTCCCTGCGGATGTCCTCCCTGAGACTACATCTGAAATGATCAATCAAGGCCCTCTCAATCCATCCTGCTCCTGCTGCCAAAGTCCTAAACTCTAAGGCAAAATCCTGTACGCTCCTCGTCTTCTGACGCAGGTGGAACAGCCGTTCACCCGCCGCCCGACCCCCGACCCTTCCGCCCGAACCTTCCGCCCGACAGCTTGGAATTGGCGGGTGAACTCTGGGTAATTATCCTTAGCAAAACAAGGGCGGGACAAACTACTATATATACAGACACTTATGAACTAAACAACACACAGGTGAAACCAATCAGACAAAACCAACAGATACACGAAAAGGGATTGGTAGTGGCTAGTTGGACGGTGACGACGACCACCGAGCACCGCCTGAACGGGCAGGAGAGCCAACCTCGGCGGAAGTCGTGACACTGGAGCCTTTCAGAACAGGTGTGTATATATACTGAGATCATGTGACAGATCATGTGACACTTAGATTGCACACAGGTGGACTTTATTTAACT
>NW_027002523.1:0-6281 GCF_036934945.1 Oncorhynchus masou masou
AACGTGTTGGAAATTACAAATTGTTTGCATAGTCAACTTACATACAGCACTGACACACACACGTACCCCACCAGACATGCCACCAGGGGTCTTTTCACAGTCCCCAGGTCCAGAACAAATTCAAGGAAACGTACAGTATTATACAGAGCCATGATTGCATGGAACTCCCTTCCATCTCATATAGTGCAAGTGAACAGCAAACCTGGTTTCAAAAAACAAATAAAGCAACACCTCACGGCACAACACCGCTCCACCATGTGACCTACTTGTGTGTATGTACTAACATGTATGTTTAACTGATAGATGCACACACACACACACACTGTTCATGTTTTTAAGTTGTGAATTGAAAAGTCTTTTAGTCGTGTCATAGCTCAGTAAGACTAGCTGTCCCCATTGGCGTCGACTAATTGGGATCCTAATAAATCAAATTATAAGGACACATGAAAACATGTTTTTAGAATTTTTGGAAATTTACTGTAAATGAAATACAGAAATATTTCATTTACATAAGTATTCATGCCCCTGTGTCAATACTTTGTAGAAGCACCTTTGGCAGCAATAACAGCTGCCAAATAGTCTTTCTGTGTACGTGTCTAAGCACTTTACACATCTGGATTGTGGCACATTTGCCCATTATTCTTTTCAAAATTCTTCAAGCTCTGATTGGTTGTTGATCATTCCAAGACAACCATTTGTAGCTCTTGCCATATATTTTCATTTTTAGCTAGGCAACCATTTTCAGGTGTTGCCATACTGTAGATTGTCAAGTAGATTTAAGTTAAAACTGTAACTGAGCCACTCAGGAACATCCACTGTCTTCTTGGTAAGCAACTCCAGTGTAGATTGGCCTTGTGTTTTAGATTACTGTCTTGCTGAAAAGAGAATTAATCTCCCAGTGCCTGGCGGAAAACAGACGGAACCAGATTTTTCCTGTGCTTGGCTCTATTCCGTAAATGGTTTCCCTGAAAACCTCCCCAGTCCTTAACGATTACAAGTGTACCAATAACATGATGCAGCCACCACAATGCTTGAAAATATGGAGAGTGGTACTGTATTGGATTTGCCCCAAACATAACACTTTGTATTCAGGACAAAAAGTGAATTGTTTTTTCAATATTACTTTAGTGCCTTGTTGCAATCAGGTTCAATCTAGTCTTGGTTTCCTCTATCGTAATCACTCCTCTTTCACCCCAGGTGCCAAACTAACCCTGATTCCGATGACCATCCTACCCATGCTAGATTACGGAGACGTAATTTATAGATCGGCATGTAAATGTGCTCTTGAGCAGCTCAATGTACTTTACCATTCAGCCATCATATTTTACACCAATGCTCCTTGTAGGACACATAAAGAAGCATCAACCAGTGGGTCTTGCATCAGGTATACAGTCATGGCCAGTTTACAGAGGAGTATAGAGTGCATTGATAAAACCCTCTTTGGCCTCACTCCCCCCTATCTGAGATACCTACCGACACCCCCACACGTTACCTACAACACCTGTTCTGCCAGTCACATTCTGTTAAAGGTCCCCAAGGCACACCACATATCTCTGGGCCGCTCCTCTTTTCAGTTTGCTACAGCTAGTGACTGGAATGAGCTACAAAAAACACCCAAACTGGACAGTTTTATCTCCATCTGTTCATTCAAAGACTCAATCATGGACACTCATACTGACAAATGTGGCTGCCTCGCGTGATTTATTGTTGTCTACCTTTTTGCCCTTTGTGCTGTTGTCTGTGCCTAACAATGTTTGTACCATGTTTGTGCTGCTGCCATGTGTCGCTACTGTGTTGTTGTCATGTTGTGTATCCACCATGCTTTGTTGTCATGTGTTGCTGCCATGTTGTGTCGCTACTGTGTTGTTGTCATGTTGTGTTTCCACCATGCTGTGTTGTCATGTGTTGCTGCCATGTTGTGTCGCTACTGTGTTGTTGTCATGTTGTGTTTCCACCATGCTGTGTTGTCATGTGTTGCTGCCATGTAGTGTCCTACTGTGTTGTTGTCATGTTGTGTATCCACCATGCTGTGTTGTCATGTGTTGCTGCCATGTTGTGTCCTACTGTGTTGTTGTCATGTTGTGTATCCACCATGCTTTGTTGTCATGTGTTGCTGCCATGTTGTGTCCTACTGTGTTGTTGTCATGTTGTGTATCCACCATGCTTTGTTGTCATGTGTTGCTGCCATGTTGTGTCGCTACTGTGTTGTTATCATGTTGTGTATCCACCATGCTTTGTTGTCATGTGTTGCTGCCGTGTTGTGTCCTACTGTGTTGTTGACATGTTGTGTATCCACCATGCTTTGTTGTCATGTGTTGCTGCCATGTTGTGTTGTTGTCTTAGGTCTCTCTGTATGTAGTGTTGTGGTGTCTCTCTTATAATGATGTGTGTTTTGTCTTACTTCTTTTTTTAATCCCAGCCCCTTCTACGCAGGAGACTTTTGCCTCTTGGTATGCCGTCATTGTCAATAAGAACTTGTTCTTAATTGACTTGCTGTCACGTTCTGACCATCGTTCTTGTGTGTTTTCCTTGTTGTAGTGTTGGTCAGGATGTGAGCTGGGTGGGCATTCTATGTTGTGTGTCTGGTTTGTCTATTTCTATGTTTGGCCTGATATGGTTCTCAATCAGAGGCAGGTGTTAGTCATTGTTTCTGATTGGGAACCATATTTAGGTAGCCTGTTTTGTGTTGGGTTTTGTGGGTGATTGTTCCTGTCTCTGTGTTCTCTGCACCAGATTCTTGTTTTGTAGATTGTTGTATTTTAATCTTTATTAAAGATGTACAAAATTAACCACGCTGCATTTTGGTCCGCCTCTCTTTCACCAGAAGAAAACCGTTACACTTGCCTAGTTAAATAAAGGTTTAAAAAGAAATGGAAATAGGATGCTGCATGAGTTGTAGTATTTGTATTCTGTACAAGTTGGAAAACCTCCCTGGTCTTTGTGGTTGAATCTATGTTTGAAATTCACTGCTCGACTGAGAGACCTTATAGATAATTGCATGTGTGGTGTACAGAATAAAGGTAGCCATTAAATGTATCTATTTTATTTATTTTTAAATAAATGTATTTGATTTAAGATCATTTCTACTCCTGAACTCATTTAGGCTTACCATAATAAAATGGTGGAATACTTTTTGACTTTGCATGTTTAATTTATTTCTAATAAACTAAAACTCTTGACATTCAAATCAAATTGTTTTCGTCACATACACGTGTTAAGCAGATGTTAATGCTTGTATTTCTAGCTCCAACAGTGCAGTAATATCTATAAAGTAATATGAAACAAATTCACAAAAATACACATATCTAAGTAAGGAATGGAATTAAGGATTAAGGATCCTCCTCTCCACCCTCTCCGAGTTGGGCATCTCCGGCGCGGCCCACGCTTGGATTGCGTCACCTGACAGGTCACTCCTACCAGGTGGCGTGGCGAGAATCTGTCTCTCCTCGCCACGCGCTCTCACCACTGGTGTCCCCCAGGGCTCTGTTCTAGGCCCTCTCCTGACTCTCGCTATACACCAAGTCACTTGGCTCTGTCATAACCTCACATGGTCTCTCCTATCATTGCTATGCAGACGACACACAATTAATCTTCTCCTTTCCCCCTTCTGATGACCAGGTGGCGAATCGCATCTCTGCATGTCTGGCAGACATATCAGTGTGGATGACGGATCACCACCTCAAGCTGAACCTCGGCAAGACGGAGCTGCTCTTCCTCCCGGGGAAGGACTGCCCGTTCCATGATCTCGCCATCACGGTTGACAACTCCATTGTGTCCTCCTCCCAGAGCGCTAAGAACCTTGGCGTGATCCTGGACAACACCCTGTCGTTCTCAACCAACATCATGGCGGTGGCCCGTTCCTGTAGGTTCATGCTCTACAACATCCGCAGAGTACGACCCTGCCTCACACAGGAAGCGGCGCAGGTCCTAATCCAGGCACTTGTCATCTCCCGTCTGGATTACTGCAACTCGCTGTTGGCTGGGCTCCCTGCCTGTGCCATTAAACCCTACAACTCATCCAGAACGCCGCAGCCCGTCTGGTGTTCAACCTTCCCAAGTTCTCTCACGTCACCCCGCTCCTCCGCTCTCTCCACTGGCTTCCAGTTGAAGCTCGCATCCGCTACAAGACCATGGTGCTTGCCTACGGAGCTGTGAGGGGAACGGCACCGCAGTACCTCCAGGCTCTGATCAGGCCCTACACCCAAACAAGGGCACTGCGTTCATCCACCTCTGGCCTGCTCGCCTCCCTACCATTGAGGAAGTACAGTTCCCGCTCAGCCCAGTCAAAACTGTTCGCTGCTCTGGCCCCCCAATGGTGGAACAAACTCCCTCACGACGCCAGGACAGCGGAGTCAATCACCACCTTCCGGAGACACCTGAAACCCCACCTCTTCAAGGAATACCTAGGATAGGATAAGTAATCCTTCTCACCACCCCCCTTAATGATTTAGATGCACGATTGTAAATTGGCGGTTCCACTGGATGTCAGAAGGTGAATTCACCAATTTGTAAGTCGCTCTGGCTAAGAGCGTCTGCTAAATGACTTAAATGTAAAATGTAAATGTAATATATAAATATATGGACGAGCAATGTCAGAGCGGCATAGATTAAGATACAGGGGAATAGAATACAGTATATACATATGAGATGAGTAATGCAAAATACAGTTGAAGTCGTAAGTTTACATACACCTTAGCCCAAATACATTTACACTCAGTTTTTCACAATTCCTGACAATTAATCTGAGTAAAAATTCCCTGTTTTAGGTCAGTTAGGATCACCACTTTAAGAATGAGAAATGTCAGGATAATAGCAGAGAGAATGATTTATTTAACCTTTTAGTTCTTTCATCACATTCCCAGTGGATCAGAAGTTCACATACACTCAATTAGTATTTGGTAGCATTGCCTTCCACAGGCTTCCCACAAGTTGGGTGAATGTTATCCCATTCCTCCTGACAGAGCTGGTGTAACTGAGTCAGGTTTGTAGGCCTCTTTGCTCGCACACACTTCAGTTCTGCCCACAAATTTTCTATAGGATTGAGGTCAGGGCTTTGTGATGGCCACTCAAATACCTTGACTTTGTTGTCCTTAAAGCCATTATGCCACAACTTTGGAAGTATGCTTGGGGTCATTGTCCATTTGGAAGACCCATTTGCAACCAAGCTTTAACTTCCTGACTGAAGTCTTAAGATGTTGCTTCAATATATCCACATCATTTTCCCTACCTCATGATGCCATCTATTTTGTGAAGTGCACCAGTCCCTCCTGCAGCAAGCACCCCCATAACATGATGCTGCCACCCCAGTGCTTCACCGTTGGGATAGTGTTCTTCGGCCTGCAAGCCTCCCCCTTTTTCCCTCCAAACATAACGATGGTCATTATAGACAAACAGTTCTATTTTTGTTTCATCAGACCAGAGGACATTTCTCCAAAAACAATATTTGTCCCCATGTGCAGTTGCAGACCGTAGTATGTCTTTTTTATGGCTGTTTTGGAGCAGTGGCTTCTTCCTTGCTGAGAGGCCTTTCAGGTTATGATGATATGGGACTTGTTTTACTGTGGATATAGATACTTATGTATCTGTATCTGTATCACCGTTGGGATGTTGTTCTTCGGCCTGCAAGCCTCCCCCTTTTACCTCTAAACATAACAATGGTCATTATGGCCAAACAGTTCTATTTTTGTTTCATCAGACCAGAGGACATTTCTTCAAAACGTGGATATGCATACTTTTGTACCTGTTTCCTCCAGCATCTTCACAAGGTCCTTTGCTGTTGTTCTGGGATTGATTTGCACTTTTCGCACCAAAGTACGTTCATCGCTACGAGATAGAACGCATCTCTTTCCTGAGCGGTATGACAGCTGTGTGGTCCCATGGTGTTTATACTTGCGTACTACTGTTTGTACAGATGAATGTGGTACCTTCAGGCATTTGGAAATTGCTCCCAAGGATGAACCAGACTTGTGGATGTCTACAATTTCTTTCTGAGGTTTTCCCATGATGTCACGCAAAGAGTTTGAAGGTAGGCCTTGAAATACATCCACAGGTACACCTCCAATTGACTCAAATTATGTCAATTAGCTTATCAGAAGCTTCTAACGCCATGACGTAATTTTCTGGAATTTTCCAAGCTGTTTATAGGCACAGTCAACTGAGTGTATGTAAACTTCTGACCCACTGGAATTGTGATACAGTGAAATAATCTGTCTGTAAACAACTTTTGGAAAAATGACCCATGTCATGCACAAAGTAGATGTCCTCACCGACTAGCCAAAACG
>NW_027002524.1:0-6278 GCF_036934945.1 Oncorhynchus masou masou
GCCACCCTAGACCTCTGACCCTTTTCACACTACTGAGCCATGCTGTTCTTGTCTTCAGGCCACCCTAGACCTCTGACCCTTTTCACACTACTGAGCCAAGCTGTTCTGAACCCTGTCTTCAGGCCACCTAGGCCTCTCAGACCCTTTCACACTACTGAGCCATGCTGTTCTTGTCTTCAGGCCACCCTAGACCTCTGACCCTTTTCACACTACTGAGCCATGCTGTTCTGAACCCTGTCTTCAGGCCACCCTAGACCTCTGACCCTTTCCACACTACTGAGCCATGCTGTTCTGAACCCTGTCTTCAGGCCACCCTAGACCTCTCAGACCCTTTTCACACTACTGAGCCAAGCTGTTCTGAACCCTGTCTTCAGGCCACCCTAGACCTCTGACCCTTTCCACACTACTGAGCCAAGCTGTTCTGAACCCTGTCTTCAGGCCACCCTAGACCTCTGACCCTTTCCACACTACTGAGCCATGCTGTTCTTGTCTTCAGGCCACCCTAGACCTCTGACCCTTTTCACACTACTGAGCCATGCTGTTCTGAACCTGTCTTCAGGCCACCCTAGACCTCTGACCCTTTTCACACTACTGAGCCATGCTGTTCTGAACCCTGTCTTCAGGCCACCTAGACCTCTGACCCTTTCCACACTACTGAGCCAAGCTGTTCTGAACCCTGTCTTCAGGCCACCCTAGACCTCTGACCCTTTCCACACTACTGAGCCATGCTGTTCTGAACCCTGTCTTCAGGCCACCCTAGACCTCTCAGACCCTTTTCACACTACTGAGCCAAGCTGTTCTGAACCCTGTCTTCAGGCCACCTAGACCTCTGACCCTTTCCACACTACTGAGCCAAGCTGTTCTGAACCCTGTCTTCAGGCCACCCTAGACCTCTGACCCTTTCCACACTACTGAGCCAAGCTGTTCTGAACCCTGTCTTCAGGCCACCCTAGACCTCTGACCCTTTCCACACTACTGAGCCATGCTGTTCTGAACCCTGTCTTCAGGCCACCCTAGACCTCTCAGACCCTTTTCACACTACTGAGCCATGCTGTTCTGAACCCTGTCTTCAGGCCACCCTAGACCTCTGACCCTTTTCACACTACTGAGCCAAGCTGTTCTGAACCCTGTCTTCAGGCCACCCTAGACCTCTGACCCTTTCCACACTACTGAGCCAAGCTGTTCTGAACCCTGTCTTCAGGCCACCCTAGACCTCTGACCCTTTCCACACTACTGAGCCAAGCTGTTCTGAACCCTGTCTTCAGGCCACCCTAGACCTCTCAGACCCTTTTCACACTACTGAGCCATGCTGTTCTGAACCCTGTCTTCAGGCCACCCTAGACCTCTGACCCTTTTCACACTACTGAGCCATGCTGTTCTGAACCCTGTCTTCAGGCCACCCTAGACCTCTGACCCTTTTCACACTACTGAGCCATGCTGTTCTGAACCCTGTCTTCAGGCCACCCTAGACCTCTGACCCTTTTCACACTACTGAGCCATGCTGTTCTGTTCTGGCCTGGTTACGCATCCACCATAGTTGCTGGAACTGTTCTGGAAAGCACGATGTGAAAAGAAATGATCTGAGCCAGCACAGTCCGGTTGGGGTCGGCTTTATGGTGCGTGTCAGTTATTACAGGCATCTCAAACCACTACCTACAGTATAGGCTACAATTTCATGTTCATTCCATTTATTTAGTATTTTGCTCTTTGGCTACTGTCTGTCATTCATGCCTCTATTTCTTGACGTGTAGCCCTAACAGGTATGCAACGATGTGCCAAATCGTAATTTGTAGGGTAAGCATTAGAATAAGCCGCTTCAATATTTGCAGCCACAGGTGACAATATTTCTCTAGGAGCTGATCCATTGTCAGTATTGTGGAATAATTATAATGTTCAGGTAAAATTTGAATGGAGAAAGCTGATCCGAGAGCAGCAGTAGCTTTTTGTCTTTCCATCCTATCAGTATTGACAAACGCCTCAACGACGTGACCGTTCCCTCTGCGTGCTGTTTAGGGAAACATGTTACAACTTCGGCCGTTGTAGGAAAGAGGTTGTTAGATTAGCCTAGACGCGCTCCGCTTGTTAGCTTAGCCTAGACGCGCTCCGCTTGTTAGCTTAGTCTAGACGCGCTCCGCTTGTTAGCTTAGTCTAGACGCGCTCCGCTTGTTAGCCTGGCCTAGACGCGCTCCGCTTGTTAGCCTGGCCTAGACGCGCTCCGCTTGTTAGCCTGGCCTAGACGCGCTCCGCTTGTTAGCCTGGCCTAGACGCGCTCCGCTTGTTAGCCCGGCCTAGACGCGCTCCGCTTGTTAGCCCGGCCTAGACGCGCTCCGCTTGTTAGCCCGGCCTAGACGCGCTCCGCTTGTTAGCCCGGCCTAGACGCGCTCCGCTTGTTAGCCCGGCCTAGACGCGCTCCGCTTGTTAGCTTAGTCTAGACGCGCTCCGCTTGTTAGCCCGGCCTAGACGCGCTCCGCTTGTTAGCTTAGTCTAGACGCGCTCCGCTTGTTAGCCCGGCCTAGACGCGCTCCGCTTGTTAGCCCGGCCTAGACGCGCTCCGCTTGTTAGCCCGGCCTAGACGCGCTCCGCTTGTTAGCCCGGCCTAGACGCGCTCCCGTTGTCCAGAGGTCAGCAAGGGTCAGGTTTAGAGAAAGTGTCCTGAACTGACTTGGCCTACCACCACAGCCGTTTAACCTCCACAGTAATGGCTGCTGTGAAGTGTAGATAAAATATAGCCTTTTATTTTCTTCTTGCATGTAAACAGTGAGGCCTAGATATCACGTGTTTACGTATGGTTAACCTAATCAACCGTCCATTTTTAGAAGAACCAAAGGTTTCGTCTCCTAACTCTGAATTGTAATCAATAGCTCTTCACTGGCTTTGTGCTGTCTGTTCTAAACTCCTTAACAAACCCTCCCACACAGGCCAGCGCCTGGTTTCTACATGTCAGAAAAGAAAAGGAAAGTGCCTGTTTTCTAGCACAGCTACCTCAGAGCCAAGTTGCTTTTGTTTCTAGTGAAAACGCTGCCTTGGCTGTAAACCTGACCCTCCCACAAGTAAGAGAGAGGAAGGAAGGAAGGAGTACAAGCTAGGGTTGTATTCATTAGGACACACAAATGAAAACAAATGTGAGTGTTTCTTATTGGACTCCAGGTAGTAGTCCGTCCCCTCGTTTCCGTTCTGTTTCTTCCGTTTGTTGCCTAATGAACACAACCCAGGCCTATTGTTTTGGGTAACTGGGTCTTTTAGGTTCACACACTCCTCAGCTGAACAGTAAAGGAGAAATAAGGAGAATAACTTGCAGTTCGTTAGCTGGAGAGGATTCAGGTTTAGTTCATCATGACTGACTCTCGACTCTCATTTAAATACTCGTCCAAACCTTCAGCTCCATTAGGCAATGTTTGGACATAGTCCCATGATGACTAAGAAGTGTCCCAAATGGCACCCTATTTGCTATTTAGTGCACTGCTTTAGACCAGGGCCGTATGGTCAAAGGCAGTGCACTATATAGGATGCCATTTGGGACGCAGATCTGTAATCCAGCTTTGTTTCATCACACTCTAAAATGAATATAAGTTTTAGAATATTAATATTTTAAACGACAGAACCAAGGTAATATAATTCAATCATGGTTAGTGAGTTGTGTGAATAACAGTCTGTGTTCCTCTGGTCCAGTAGACTACATGCTGGTGTTGTGTGAATAACATACTGTGTTCCTCTGGTCCAGTAGACTGACTACATGCTGGTGTTGTGTGAATAACCGTCTGTGTTCCTCTGGTCCAGTAGACTACATGCTGGTGTTGTGTGAATAACATACTGTGTTCCTCTGGTCCAGTAGACTACATGCTGGTGTTGTGTGAATAACATACTGTGTTCCTCTGGTCCAGTAGACTACATGCTGGTGTTGTGTGAATAACATACTGTGTTCCTCTGGTCCAGTAGACTGACTACATGCTGGTGTTGTGTGAATAACATACTGTGTTCATCTGGTCCAGTAGACTACATGCTGGTGTTGTGTGAATAACAGTCTGTGTTCCTCTGGTCCAGTAGACTACATGCTGGTGTTGTGTGAATAACATACTGTGTTCCTCTGGTCCAGTAGACTACATGCTGGTGTTGTGTGAATAACATACTGTGTTCCTCTGGTCCAGTAGACTACATGCTGGTGTTGTGTGAATAACAGTCTGTGTTCCTCTGGTCCAGTAGACTGACTACATGCTGGTGTTGTGTGAATAACTTACTGTGAGGGGCGGCCGTGCCCGGGGGGAGGCGGCCGTGCCCACGGGGGCGGCCGTGCCCGGGGGGAGGCGGCCGTGCCCTGGGCTGTCGTGCCCTGGGCTGTCCCTAGGAGGAGGTCACAACCACCTGATGTATGGCAGATCAGGTATGGTCAGTGGAAAGGCCTTAGCAGCCTGCCAGAGATTTGTAATGATGTAAGTCTAGGTCAGAGGTCATCATCTCGCCCAGCTCACGTGGGAGGGGTCTGTTTCTGTGCTGCTAATAGCCTAATCTGCATGTTTCACATGCCCCCATGTTAAGCGTTATGGATCAGGATTGGAGGTGGATGCTGTAGGCCTATTTTAGTATATTTTTCCATGCAGGTTGGAGTTAACCTTGTTCCTGGATCTGTTTGTGCTGTCTTGCCAACTCTTATGATTGAAATTAACACAGGGTTGGCCTGGCAAGACAGCACAAACAGATCCAGGATCAGGCTAACCAGGACTAGTAAATCTGAATAGTGGGTTATTTTGGCTGGCAATTAGAGGTTCTGGGCCCTGCTATCTGGGCCCAGTCCCTGGTCCTCTGCTGTACTATTTGGGCCCAGTCCCTGGTCCTCTGCTGTACTATTTGGGCCCAGCCCCTGGTCCTCTGCTGTACTGTATTATCTGGGCCCAGCCCCTGGTCCTCTGCTGTACTGTACTATCTGGGCCCAGCCCCAAGCCGAGGGACCTAGCCTAATTATAGTGTCATGTTTATTGGACAACCTGTTGATATGACAATTTAACAGAACCATACCGAGACAAAGTGTTGACGACCAACCATTTACATGGAAAGAAATAGCCTAAATAATGTCAGGTTGATAGGCCCTCATGATGTAATGGGAGGTTTTAATGTCAGGTTGACAGGCCCTCATGATGTAATGGGAGGTTTTAATGTCAGGTTGACAGGCCTTCATGATGTAATGGGAGGTTTTAATGTCAGGTTGACAGGCTCTCATGATGTAATGGGAGGTTTTAGGTGTCCGTTTACAGACCTTTTACTTGGTGACTTCAAGGTGGTCTGTCAATAATGACCTCCGTAGAGAATGACTGCTAAGTGTGTTTTTATTGATCAGATCTAATAGTAGCGTAAGAGAGAGAGAGGCTGTGCCTTGGTACTGTACAGTGTATAGGTCTAATGGGCTGGGAAATGAAGATCAATCCTCACTGGAAATGAAGCTTTCATGTCCTGCTTCTCCATACGCTTCTATGTCTTCCACTCCGTCGCTTGTTACACGAGGAACAGAGCCATAAGCAATATCCATCTGATGAGGAAGAGATATGGTACGGGAACGGTTCAAGGGGATCGGATTGTTGTAGGAGGTTAAACATCGCTGTGGGAAGCTTGGACGGTGACCTGAGCTGACCTTGGGGATTGGATCAGATTGTTGTAGGAGGTTAAACATCGCTGTGGGAAGCTTGGACGTTGACCTGAGTTGACCTTGGGGATTGGATCAGATTGTTGTAGGAGGTTAAACATCGCTGTGGGAGGCTTGGACGTTGACCTGAGGCTGACCTTGGGGATTGGATCAGATTGTTGTAGGAGGTTAAACATCGCTGTGGGAGGCTTGGACGTTGACCTGAGCTGACCTTGGGGATTGGATCAGATTGTTGTAGGAGGTTAACATTCGCTGTGCAGGAAGCTTGGGCAGTTGACCTGAGAGCGGCCCTTGGGGATTGGATCAGATTGTTGTGGGGTGGCTAAACATGCGCTGTGGGAGGCTTTGGGCGTTGACCTGAGCTGACCTTGGGGATTGGATCAGATTGTTGTAGGAGGTTAAACATCGCTGTGGGAGGCTTGGACGTTGACCTGAGCTGACCTTGGGGATTGGATCAGATTGTTGTAGGAGGTTAAACATCGCTGTGGGAAGCTTGGACGTTGACCTGGGCTGACCTTGGGGATTGGATCAGATTGTTGTAGGAGGTTAAACATGTCGCTGTGGGAGGCTTGGACGTTGACCTGAGCTGACCTTGGGGATTGGATCAGATTGTTGTAGGGGGTTAAACATGGCTGTGGGAAGCTTG
>NW_027002525.1:0-6278 GCF_036934945.1 Oncorhynchus masou masou
CCAGGGTTGTTCCGGGTTTTGGTCACTAGATGCCCCCATTGTGCTTTTTGACCTTATGTTTTTTCCCTTGTTCCCCATTATTATTTGCACCTGTGCCTCGTTTTCCCTGATTGTATTTAAACTCCTTAGTTTCCTCAGTTCTGTGCTCTGTGTTTGTATGTTAGCACCCAGCCCTAGTGTTCTGTGTATTCTTGTCGATTCCGGTGGATGCTCTTGTGGAATTCTGTTTTTGTTTTTGAGTATCTCTTGAGGCTTTTTTGTGCTATTCCTACCACCTTTTGGATTTGCCATTTTTGTATTGAAGGACTTCTCCTTTTTACTTTATTAAATACACCGTCTTAAGTACTGCTGTGTCTGCCTCATCTTCTGGGTTCTGCTGACTATTCGTGGCTCAGTTGGTTAAGTGACTGTTTCTCACTCCGGAGACCCAGGTTCGTAACCGGGTCCTGACAGAAACACAGAGCCATAAATGAACCCAGAGGCAGCCAGTTCCCAGGACCTTTTTGCCATGCTGTCCCACCACCAGGAGACTGTCCAACGCCATGAAGCCGCCCTGGTTCAGCAAGAGGCCTTAATGGCTAGACATTCTCATCTTCTGTCGGAGATGCTGACTTCGATTAAGCAAATATCTGATCGTCTTACCCCGGCAACAGTTCCCGTCCCAGTACCTCAGATTCACGTACCCATGGCAGTTAACCCCTGGCTGAACCTCGTCTTCCACCTCCCCAACGGTTCTCAGGTGATCCAAGTGCTTGTAAAGGGTTTCTCACCCAATGTTCTCTCTCCTTTGAGCTACAACCCTCGTCGTTTCCCACCGACCGGTCTAAGATCGCTATATCATCACCCTGCTGTCGGAAAAAGCCCTGGCCTGGGCTACTGCTGTGTGGATGCCCATAGTTCCTGCTGTGCCAGCTACTCTGCCTTTGCTGAGGAATTCAAACGAGTGTTTCAAGGCCCAAGCAGTGGTTCTGACTCAGCCAAACAGCTCCTGACTCTCCACCAAGGTTGGCGCAGCGTGACGGACTATGCCATCCAGTTCCGCACGGTGGCAGCAGCAAGTGGCTGGAACAACGAGGCGCTCACGGTGTGCTTTCTGAAAGGCCTTTCCGACACTATCCAAGATGAACTGGCCACTCGGGAACCACCGGACAATCTCGAGTCCCTGATCAAGTTGGCCTCACGCATTGACCAGCGTCTGAGAGAGAGAGAACTCAACCGTAGACCTCTAGCCCCTATCAGTCCCAGCTCCGAGTCCCCACCTTTATCCTCGCTGGCTCCATCGGAACCCATGCAGATTGGACGCATCTCCCAGGCTGAGAGAGACCGCCGGATGAGGGAGCGACGCTGTCTATATTGCGGCAAACCGGGCCATTTCCGTTCCACGTGTCCCGGGCTCCAGGGAAACGCTCTGTCCCGTACAGACCGGGGGAACTGTAACGGGAAACATAACCTCCTCCCATCCGTCCAACTCCCGTCTGCTCATTCCAGTCACCCTCTCCTGGGACAACCACAAGCTTCACCTTCAAGCCTTGGTAGACTCTGGAGCCGCAGGTAACTTCATGGATGGTGTCTGGGCGAAGGAGAATGGCGTTCCTCTGAACCTCTAAGTGAACCCATGAGGGTCACTACATTGGATGGAAGCCCTTTGGGATCTGGACTTGTCACTCATGTCACTACCTCCTTGCGACTTTCAGTTTCACAACACCAGGAATTGATGAACTTTCATTTGATCTCCTGTTCCGAGTTCCCTCTCGTCCTTGGATACCCCTGGCTTCACAGCCATAACCCTCACATCGACTGGTCTGTGGGCACTATCAAGCAGTGGGGTCCTACGTGCCAAGCTACTTGTATTTTCCAGAATTCCCCGAGTTCTACTCCCGAGTCTTTAGAATCCATCGACCTGACCCGAGTTCCCGAGTGTTACCATGACCTCAAACTGGTGTTTAGCAAACAGAGGGCCACCATGCTACCACCCCATAGACCTTACGATTGCCCCATCGACCTGTTTCCGGGCACTTGCCCTCCAGGGGTCGGATCTTTTCCCTATCTCCACCCGAACGAGCTGCTATGGATACCTACATCAAGGACGCTCTGGAAGCAGGCCTCATGCGTCCATCCACCTCCCGGCGGGAGCAGGGTTTTTCTTTGTGGCCAAGAAAGACGGTGGATTACGTCCTTGCATCGACTACCGGGGACTCAATGCCATAACCGTCCGTAACCAGTTACCCGCTACCCCTTATGGCCACAGCCTTCGAGCTGCTCCAGGAAGCAGTTGTTTTCACTAAGCTTGACCTGCGGAACGCATACCATCTTGTGCGGATCAGACCTGGTGACGAGTGGAAGACCGCTTTCAACACGCCTACTGGTCACTATGAATACTTGGTGATGCCCTTCGGCCTGACCAACGCCCCAGCGGTGTTCCAAGCGCTCATAAACGATGTGCTTAGGGATATGCTTAACATATTTGTGTTCGTTTACTTGGATGACATCCTCATCTTTTCGAGCTCCCTTCAAGAACACACTAAGCATGTCAGACAAGTACTCAAACGCCTCCTGGACAGCCATCTGTACGTTAAGCCGGAAAAATGTGAATTCCATTCATCCCGAGTACAATTCCTGGGATTTGTAGTGGAACCCGGTCGAGTCCAAATGGACCCCAGGAAGGTAGGGGCGGTAGCGGATTGGCCCACCCCCAAATCCGTTAAGGAAGTTCAGCGTTTCCTGGGCTTCACAAACTTTTACCGCAAGTTCATCAAGAACTTCAGCTTGGTGGCAGCCCCTCTCTCAGCTTTAACCAAGGGTGGCAATGCAAGGTTTTTGTGGGGAAGAGAAGCTGAGACGGCCTTCCAAGGACTCAAGCAGCGCGTTCTCTCTGCTCCCATCCTGATACTACCGACTACGGATGAACCATTTGTGGTGGAGGTAGACGCATCAGAGGTTGGTGTTGGAGCTGTCCTGTCTCAGAGGGGTGAAGACAAGAAGCTTCATCCGTGCGCTTTCTTCTCACACCGGCTTACCCCGACTGAGAGGAACTACGATGTGGGGATCGTGAACTCCTAGCGGTTAAGATGGCATTGAAGGAATGGAGACACTGGCTCGAGGGGGCTTCTCACCCGTTTCAAGTGCTTACGGACCACAAAAATCTGGAGTATATCCAGCAGGCGAAGCGGTTGAACTCTAGACAAGCTAGATGGTCTCTTTTCTTCAATCGATTCCAGTTTATCCTCACCTATCGGCCCGGGTCGAAGAATCTCAAACCGGATGCCCTGTCCCGAGTCTACGCTCCTGCCATTCGAGATGACACGGACATGCCTGTCCTTCCTGCTGCTAAGATTGTGGCTCCGATCTCGTGGCAAGTTGAGGATACCGTGAGACGTGCTCAAGCTAGCGAACCGGACCCGAAAGGAGGTCCTGCCAATCGGTTGTTTGTCCCCAAGGCAGTGAGGACTCAGGTCCTTCTGTGGGGGCACTCCTCTCGCCTCACCTGTCATCCGGGCGTAGGTCGCACCTTGGAGTTCATCCAGCGTAAGTTCTGGTGGCCTACCATAAGAGAAGACGTTGCCACTTTCGTCAATGCCTGTCCCGTGTGCTGCCAGGGCAAATCTTCTCACCTCCGCCCTCAAGGACTCCTTCACCCTTTACCTGTTCCCCACAGACCCTGGTCCCATATCTCATTGGACTTTATTACTGGACTTCCTCCATCCCATGGCAATACTACTATCCTAGTCATAATCGACAGGTTTTCAAAGGCGGCCAGGTTCGTCCCTCTGACTAAGTTACCTTCTGCCAAGGAAACGGCTGAGTTGGTAATTAATCATGTGTTCCGAGTCTTCGGCATTCCTCAAGATATGGTTTCTGACAGAGGTCCCCAGTTCGCCTCAAGGTTTTGGAAGGCCTTCTGCCAACTCATGGGGGCTTCTGCCAGTCTATCTTCAGGGTACCATCCGGAGTCCAACGGCCAAACAGAGAGGATGAATCAAGAGCTGGAAACCACCCTCCGATGTATGACTCGTGACAACCCGTCCACATGGTCATCCTTTATTGTTTGGGCCGAATACGCGCACAACACCTTGCGCTCCTCCTCCACTGGTATGTCCCCGCACGAGTGTCAGTTTGGCTATGCTCCTCCATTGTTCCCGGACCAGGAGGCAGAAGTCAGAGTGCCTTCAGCCTTGAAGTTCGTCAGACGCTGTCGGCTTATGTGGAGGAAGACCCGTCTTAATCTTATGCGTTCCTCACAGAGGTACCAACAACAAGCCAACAGACGTCGCCGTCCCGGGCCTACCCTGCGCCCCGGCCAGAGAGTCTGGCTCTCCACAAGAGACTTACCTCTACGGGTGGAGTCTCGCAAGCTGTCCCAAAAATACATCGGTCCCTTCAAGGTTGCCAGGAGAGTTAACCCAGTTTCTTATCGCCTACACTTACCCAGATCCCTTAAGATTAATCCCATATTTCACATTTCATTGTTAAAACCTGTTGTTTTTTCTCCCCTTGTCCCGGGCAGACAGACCTCCCCCTCCGCCTCGTGTCATTGGAGGCCAGTCGGCTTATACCGTCCATCGGATACTGGATTCCCGCCGGGTGCAGCGGTCCTGGCAGTATCTGGTGGACTGGGAAGGCTACGGTCCCGAGGAGCGCTCCTGGGTTCCTGCCAAAGACATCCTGGACCCTGACCTCATTCGTCAGTTCAGGGCCCTCCACCCTGAGAGAGCTGGTAGGAACGTCAGGAGCCGTTCCTAGGGGGGATTCTGTCAGGATTTGGCCAGGGTTGTTCCGGGTTTTGGTCACTAGATGCCCCCATTGTGCTTTTTGACCTTATGTTTTTTCCCTTGTTCCCCATTATTATTTGCACCTGTGCCTCGTTTTCCCCTGATTGTATTTAAACCCTTAGTTTCCCTCAGTTCTGTGCTCTGTGTTTGTATGTTAGCACCCAGCCCTAGTGTTCTGTGTATTCTTGTCGATTCCGGTGGATGCTCTTGTGGAATTCTGTTTTTGTTTTTGAGTATCTCTTAAGGCTTTTTGTGCTATTCCTACCACCTTTTGGATTTACCATTTTTGTATTGAAGGACTTCTCCTTTTGCTATTAAATACACCGTCTTAGAGTACTGCTGTGTCTGCCTCATCTTCTGGGTTCTGCTGACTATTCGTGGCTCAGTTGGTTAAGTGACTGTTTCTCACTCAGGAGACCCAGGTTCGCAACCCGGTCCTGACAAGTTTCTCTGCATTAAAGTCTCCGGCCATCAGGAGCGCCACCTCTGGGTGAGTGGTTTCCTGTTTGCTTATTTCCTTATACAGTTGACTGAATGCTGTCTTAGTGCCAGCATCTGTCTGTGGTGGTAAATAAACAGCCACGAAAAGTATATCTGAAAAATCTCTAGGCAAGTAGTGGCTTGCAACCATATCACAATATGCTCTACTTCAGGCGAGCAAAATCTAGAGAACTTCCTTAGATTTCGTGCACCAGCTTTTGTTTACAAATATGCACAGACCCCCCACCCCGTCTTACCGGAGTGTGCTGTTCTATCTTGCCGTGCAGCATATATTCCGCTAGCTGAATAGCCATGTCTTCATTCAGCCACGATTCCGTGAAACATGGGATATTACAGATGTTACAGATGTCCCGTTGGTAGGGTATTCGTGATCGTACCTCGTCTAGTTTATTGTCCAATGATTGCACGTTGGCGAGTAATATTGGCCAGTAACGGTAGCTTTCCCAGTCGCCTTCTCCGGGTCCTGACCAGGCATCGGCTCTTTGTCCTCTGTACCTGCGTCGCTTCCTCTTGCAAATAACGGGGATGTTGGCCCTATCGATTGTTTGGAGAGTGACCTGTGCGTCATGCTTATTGAAGAAAAAAAAATCTTTGTCTTATCCGAGGTGAGTGATCGCTGTCCTGATATTCAGATGCTCTTTTTTGCCGTAATGTTTCGCAACCGTAACTTATGTACAAAACAAGTTACAAATAATTCCCAAAACACATAATAGCACAATTGGTTGGACTATCATGTAAGTATCATTTAATTGCCCAGTTGCATGTAAATACACTGCCTGCCCTCCAGGACACCTATGTCAACACACTGTACTTATAGTAGATGGCATGGTTCTGTAATGTGTTTAAGACAAGACAAGGGCTGCTTTCAATTCAACTCTGGAAAGTTATTCAACTAGCATAGTCTGAGCAAACATCCATTCACCAGAAAAAACAGGCAAATCAAAGAATAAGCGACGAAGAAGTGAAATATCAGGGGTATATTTATTTAGCCAATGACTGAAAGAGTTA
>NW_027002526.1:0-6276 GCF_036934945.1 Oncorhynchus masou masou
GTCTTAGTATTGTGTGTTTTAGTTTATTAGTTAGTCAGACCAGGGTGTGACATGGGGTTATTATGTATTGTATTTTCGTTTTGGGGTTTGTAGTGTTTGGGATTCTAGTTGATTAGGGTGTGTGTGGTGTTAATTAGGTTGGCTGCCTGAGGCGGTTCTCAATCAGTGTCAGAGCCCATCAGAGTCAGGTGCTTCGTTGTCGCTGATTGGGAACCGTATTTAGGTAGCCTGTTTTTCGCTTTGCATTTCGTGGGTGATTGTTCCTGTCTCTGTGCTAGTTTCACCAGTCAGGCTGTATTAGGTTTCGTTCTGTTTGTTGTTTTTTTTGTATTTATTAGTTATTCGTGTTAGTTCGTTCGTTTTGTCTTTCACTTAATAAACATGAATAACTTACACGCTGCATTTCGGTCCGACTCTCCTTCAACTAAACAAGAACGCCATTACAGAATCACCCACCACTCGGACCGAGCAGCGTGTCAACAGGCAGGAACAGCGTATTCAGGAGCAGCGTGTTAACAGGCAGCGACAGCTGGAGCAGCAAAAGGGAGGAGGAATTATTCGGTGAATGGACATGGGAAGACGAACTGGACGGAGAAGGACCCTGGGCTCAGCCAGGTGAATATCGCCGCCCCAAGGAGGAATTAGAAGCGGCTAAAGCGGAGAGGCGCAAATATGAGGAGGCAGCACGGCGACTTGGATGGAAGCCCGAAAAACAGCCCCAAAATTTTTTTGGGGGGGCTATCAGGGCATGGCTGCGCCAGGTAGGAGACCTGCGCAATCTCCTGTGCATACCGGAGGGCCAGAGAGACCGGACAGGCACCGTGTTATGCAGAGGTGCGCACGGTGTCCCCAGTGCGGGTGCATAGCCCGGTGCGGTATATTTCAGCTCCGTATCGGCCGGGCTAGATTGAGCGTCGAGCCAAATGCTATGAAGCCGGCTACGCATCCGTTCTCCAGTGCGTCTCCTTGGGCCGGTTTTCATGGCACCAGCCTTGCGCTCTGTTTCTCCGGTTCGCCTACATAGCCCAGTCCAGGCTATTTCTCCTCACAGCACTGGCAGGGCAACCGAGAGTATTCAACCAGGTAAGGTTGGGCAGGCTCGGTGCTCAAGAACTCCAGTGCGCCTGCACGGTCCGGTCTATTCAGAACCACCTCCACACCCCAGCCCTCCAGTAGCAGCTCCCCTCGACTAGGCTTCCTGTGCGTGTCCTCGGCCAAATACCACCAGTGCCAGCACCACGCATCAGGCCTACAGTGCGCCTCGCCTGTTCAGCGCAGCCAGCGCTTTCTCCCTCTCCTGCGCTGTCGGAGTCTCCCGTCTGTTCAGCGGTTCTAGAGCCTTCCTCCTCTATAGCGCTGCCGGAGCCTCCTGTCTGTATACAGCAGCCTGAGCTGCTAGTCTGCATGGAGCTGCCAATCTGCAGGAAGCCGCCAGAGCTGTCAATCTGCATGGAGCAGCCTGAGCCGTCAGTCAGCATGAAGCAGCTAGATCTGCCAGTCAGCCAGACTCTTCCAGATCTGCCAGTCAGCCAGACCATTCCAGTCAGCCAGACTATTCCTGATCTGCCAGTCAACCAGACTCTTCCAGATCTGCTAGTCTGCATGGAGTTGCCAGTCTGCATGGAGCTGCCAATCTGCAGGAAGCCGCCAGAGCTGTCAATCTGCATGGAGCAGCCTGAGCCGTCAGTCAGCATGAAGCAGCCAGATCTGCCAGTCAGCCAGACTCTTCCAGATCTGCCAGTCAGCCAGACCATTCCAGTCAGCCAGACTCTTCCAGATCTGCCAGTCAACCAGACTCTTCCAGATCTGCCAGTCAACCAGACTCTTCCAGATCTGCCAGTCGACCAGACTCTTCCAGATCTGCCAGTCAGCCAGACTCTTCCAGATCTGCCAGTCATCCAGACTCTTCCAGATCTGCTAGTCTGCATGGAGTTGCCAGTCTGCATGGAGCTGCCAATCTGCAGGAAGCCGCCAGAGCTGTCAATCTGCATGGAGCAGCCTGAGCCGTCAGTCAGCATGAAGCAGCCAGATCTGCCAGTCAGCCAGACTCTTCCAGATCTGCCAGTCAGCCAGACCATTCCAGTCAGCCAGACTCTTCCAGATCTGCCAGTCAACCAGACTCTTCCAGATCTGCCAGCGTCAACCAGACTCTTCCAGATCTGCCAGTCGACCAGACTCTTCCAGATCTGCCAGTCAGCCAGACTCTTCCAGATCTGCCAGTCATCCAGACTCTTCCAGATCTGCCAGTCATCCAGACTCTTCCAGATCTGCCAGTCATCCAGACTCTTCCAGATCTGCCAGTCAACCAGACCCTTCCAGATCTGCCAGTCATCCAGACTCTTCCAGATCTGCCAGTCATCCAGACTCTTCCAGATCTGCCAGTCATCCAGACTCTTCCAGATCTGCCAGTCATCCAGACTCTTCCAGATCTGCCAGTCATCCAGACTCTTCCAGATCTGCAAGTCATCCAGACTCTTCCAGATCTGCTAGTCAGCCAGGATCCGCCAGTAAACCAGGATCTGCCAGTCAGCCAGGATCCGCCAGTCAGCCAGGATCCGCTAGTCAGCCAGGATCCGCCAGTCAGCCAGGATCCGCCAGTCAACCAGGATCCGCCAGTCAGCCAGGATCCGCCAGTCAGCCTGGATCTGCCGGATTCTACTTCCTGGCTGGGCTTTTTCTCAGTACTGGGCTTTTTCTCAGTGCTGGGCTGCTTCTCAGTACTGAGCTGCCCCTCAGTGCTGAGCTGCCTCTCAGTCCCGAGCTGCCCCTCTGTCCCGAGCTGTCCTCAGTCCCGAGCTGTCCCTCAGTCCCGAGCTGTCCCTCAGTCCCGAGCTGCTCAGTCCTGAGCTGCCCCTCAGTCACGAGCTGCTCTTCTATTATGTAGGGTTCTGGGTGAGGACTATTCGGCCATGGTCGGCGGTTAGGTGGATTATCTATGGACGCGAAGGGGAGGAACAATGACATTTTGAAGTGGGGTCCACGTCCGGAGCCGGAACCGCCACCATGGACAGACGCCCACCCGGACCCTCCCTATGGTTTTGAGGTGCGTTCGGGAGTCCGCACCTTAGGGGGTTCTGTCACGCCTTGGTCTTAGTATTGTGTGTTTTAGTTTATTAGTTAGTCAGACCAGGGTGTGACATGGGGTTATTATGTATTGTATTTTCGTTTTGGGGTTTGTAGTGTTTGGGATTCTAGTTGATTAGGGTGTGTGTGGTGTTAATTAGGTTGGCTGCTGAGGCGGTTCTCAATCAGAGTCAGGTGCTTCTCGTTGTCTCTGATTGGGAACCGTATTTAGGTAGCCTGTTTTTCGCTTTGCATTTCGTGGGTGATTGTTCCTGTCTCTGTGCTAGTTTCACCAGTCAGTCTGTATTAGGTTTCGTTCTGTTTGTTGTTTTTTTGTATTTATTAGTTATTCGTGTTAGTTCGTTCGTTTTGTCTTTCACTTAATAAACATGAGTAACTTACACGCTGCATTTCGGTCCGACTCTCCTTCAACTAAACAAGAACGCCGTTACACCAACGGCCTGATTAAGGAATGTGCCGCTGTTCCCTGTCCTCTGGGACGGAGCCAACACTGTTACCTGAGAGTTCCGCTCAGGCTTAAAATTTCACCTCATCTCGTCTCATGCCAGCGCTGGCTACAGATATAAAGCTGTTTTAATGAAGTATAAAACGTTTTTGAACGTCTTGACATGCTTTATTGTCTGAAATGGCTGTAATTGAGAGAATAACCTGTTATAGCACGAAAGGAGATGCGAAAAATAGACAGAAAAAAATATATTTGAAGTCCATTACATTATTGCCTGTGTGGAAACCAGTTATATGACCTACTCTTTAAAAGGACCTAAACAGGTATAGTTTAAATAAATAACTCAAGTATAGTCTTTTTCGAGCAGCAGTGATTTGAATGCAACCCTGTGTTTATTTGTTCAGCTACTCTGGACAACTGTATAGTGGAAGTCAGAAGTTTACATACACCTTAGCCAAATACATTTAAACTCAGTTTTTCACAATTCCTGACAATTAATCCTAGTTAACATTCCCTGTCTTAGGTCAGTTAGGATCACCACTTTATTTTAAAGTGTATGATCTTTGTCCCATTGTGCAGTTGCAAACTGTACTCTGGCTTATTTGTATGTTTTGGAGCAGTGGCTTCTTCCTTGCTGTGCGACCTTTTAAGTGATGTCGATATTGTTACGGTTTTCTATGTGTGAAGGAGAGTCGGACCAAAATGCTGCGTGTAGATTGCGATCCATGTTTAATGAAGAACACACTAAACACAAACACTACAAAAACAACAACAACGTAACGAAACCAAAACAGCCTAATACTGGTGCAAACTAATACACGACAGACATAAGTACAAAAGGACAATCACCCACGAAACACTTCAAAGAATATGGCTGCCTAAATATGGTTCCCAATCAGAGACAACGATAAACCCTGCCTCTGATTGAGAACCACTTCAGACAGCCATAGACTTATCTAGAACACCCCACTAAGCTACAATCCCAATACCTATGAAAAAGCCCAAGACAAAACACACCACATACAAAAACCCATGCCACACCCTGGCCTGACCGAGAAAATGAAGAAAAGCACAAAATACTTAGACCAGGGCGTGACAGAACCCCCCCCCCCCCCCAAGTCGCGTACCTCACCGGCCACACACCAAAACCCATAGGGAGGGTCCGGGTGGGCGTCTGTCAACGGTGGCGGCTCCGGCGCTGGACGTGGACCCCACTCTATCAAAGTCTTTGTCCATTTTCCTCTCGTCCTTAGATAGGCGACCCGCCGTCGACATTGGCCTAGTAGTCCTCACCCAGGACCCCACTGGACTGAGGGGCAGCTCGGGACTGAGGGGTAGCTCAGGACTGGAGGGGTAGCTCGTGACTGAGGGGAAGCTCAACACTGAGAGGAAACTCAGCACTGAGGAAGCTCAGGCGGTAGTTGACTCTGGCAGATCCTGGCTGGCTGGCGGTTCTGGCAGAGTCTGGCTGACTGGCGGATCTGGAAGAGTCTGGCGGATCTGGAAGAGTCATGCTGACTGGCGGCTCTGGCTGCTCCATGCTGACTGACGGCTCTGGCTGCTCCATACTGACTGACGGCTCTGGCTGCTCCATGCAGACTGGCAGCTCTGGCGGCTTCTTGCAGACTGGCAGCTCTGGCGGCTTCTTGCAGACTGGCAGCTCTGGCGGCTTCTTGCAGACTGGCAGCTCTGGCGGCTTCTTGCAGACTGGCAGCTCTGGCGGCTCCTTGCAGACTGGCAGCTCCTTGCAGACTGGCAGCTCTGGCTGCTCCAAGCATACTGGCAGCTCTGGCTGCTCCATGCAGACCGGCAGCTCTGGCCAGGCGGGAGACTCTGGCAGCGCTGTAGAGGAGGAAGGCTCTGGCAGCGCTGAACAGGCGGGAGACCCGGCAGCGCAGGAGGAGGAGGAAGGCTCGCAGCGCTGAAGAGGCGAGGCGCACTGTAGGCCTGATGCGTGGTGCTGGCACTGGTGGCCTGGGCCGAGAACAACACAGGAGGCCTGGTGCGGAGAGCTGCCACCGGAGGGCTGGTGCGTGGAGGTAGTACTGGGTAGACGGGACCGTGCAGGGCGCACTGGAGCCTTGAGCACCGAGCCTGCCCAACCTTACCTGGCTGAATACCCCCGGTCGCTCTGCCAGTGCGGCGAGGTGGAATAGCCCGCACTGGGCCATGCAGGCGAACCGGGGACACCGTGCGCAAGGCTGGTGCCATGTAAGCCGGCTCAAAGAGACGCACTGGGGACCAGATGCATAGAGCCGGCTTCATGGCATTTGGCTCGACACTCACTCGCCCGGCCGATACGCGGAGCTGAATATACCACACCGGGCTATGCACCCGCACTGGGGACACCGTGCGCACCACACTGTGCGCACCACCTGTCCGGTGTCTCTAGCCCCCGGTAACCACAAGAAGTTGGCGTAGTTCTCCTACCTAGCAACGCGATAATCCCTGTGAGCACCCCCAAGAAATCTTGGGGCTGACTCCCGGGCTTCCTTGCCATCCATGTTCCTTCGCATCGCCGGGGCTCCTCTCTCCGGCTGCCTCTGCTCTCCTAAGTGCCTCCACCTGTTTCCATGGGAGGCGATCTCTTCCAGCCAGTATTTCCTCCCATGTAGCAACCTTGCCATCCAAAACATCCTCCCATGTCCATTCCTCATTTTGTTGCTCCTGCTGCGCTGTTGCTTCTCCTGCTGCTCCTGCCTGTTGACACGCAGCTTGGTCCTGTTGTGGTGGGTAATTCTGTTACG
>NW_027002527.1:0-2500 GCF_036934945.1 Oncorhynchus masou masou
TAATTAACAGCCCTAACAGGTAACCCACGCCAGGACTGGTAATTAACAGCCCTAACAGGTAACCCACGCCAGCACTGGTAATTAACAGCCCTAACAGGTAACCCACGCCAGGACTGGTAATTAACAGCCCTAACAGGTAACCCACGCCAGGACTGGTAATTAACAGCCCTAACAGGTAACCCACCCCAGGACTGGTAATTAACAGCCCTAACAGGTAACCCACGCCAGGACTGGTAATTAACAGCCCTAACAGGTAACCCACCCCAGGACTGGTAATTAACAGCCCTAACAGGTAACCCACGCCAGGACTGGTAATTAACAGCCCTAACAGGTAACCCACGCCAGGACTGGTAATTAACAGCCCTAACAGGTAACCCACCCCAGGACTGGTAATTAACAGCCCTAACAGGTAACCCACCCCAGGACTGGTAATTAACAGCCCTAACAGGTAACCCACCCCAGGACTGGTAATTAACAGCCCTAACAGGTAACCCACCCCAGGACTGGTAATTAACAGCCCTAACAGGTAACCCACGCCAGGACTGGTAATTAACAGCCCTAACAGGTAACCCACCCCAGGACTGGTAATTAACAGCCCTAACAGGTAACCTACGCCAGGACTGGTAATTAACAGCCCTAACAGAGTAACCCACGCCAGGACTGGTAATTAACAGCCCTAACAGGTAACCCACCCCAGGACTGGTAATTAACAGCCCTAACAGGTAACTGCATGGGGCTGGTAATTAACAGCCCTAACAGGTAACCCACCCCAGGACTGGTAATTACCAGCCCTAACAGGTAACCCACCCCAGGACTGGTAATTAACAGCCCTAACAGGTAACCCACGCCAGGACTGGTAATTAACAGCCCTAACAGGTAACCCACCCCAGGACTGGTAATTAACAGCCCTAACAGGTAACCCACGCCAGGACTGGTAATTAACCCACCCCAGGACTGGTAATTAACACAGGTAACCCACGCCAGGACTGTAATTAACAGCCCTAACAGGTAACCCACGCCAGGACTGGTAATTAACAGCCCAACAGGTAACCCACCCCAGGACTGGTAATTAACAGCCCTAACAGGTAACCCACCCCAGGACTGGTAATTAACAGCCCTAACAGGTAACTCACGCCAGGACTGGTAATTAACAGCCCTAACAGGTAACCCACCCCAGGACTGGTAATTAACAGCCCTAACAGGTAACCCACCCCAGGACTGGTAATTAACAGCCCTAACAGGTAACCCACCCCAGGACTGGTAATTAACAGCCCTAACAGGTAACCCACCCCAGGACTGGTAATTAACAGCCCTAACAGGTAACCCACGACAGGACTGGTAATTAACAGCCCTAACAGGTAACCCACGCCAGGACTGGTAATTAACAGCCCTAACAGGTAACCCACGACAGGACTGGTAATTAACAGCCCTAACAGGTAACCCACCCCAGGACTGGTAATTAACAGCCCTAACAGGTAACCCACCCCAGGACTGGTAATTAACAGCCCTAACAGGTAACCCACCCCCAGACTGATAATTACAGTTCTAACAGGTAACCCACGCCAGGACTGGTAATTAACAGCCCTAACAGGGTGTAGCCCTAACAGGTAACCACGACAGGACTGGTAATTAACAGCCCTAACAGGTAACCCAACCTGGTAATTAACAGCCCTAACAGGTAACTACCCCAGGACTGGTAATTAACAGCCCTAACAGGTAACCCACGACAGGACTGGTAATTAACAGCCCTAACAGGTAACCCCACCCCCAGGACTGGTAATTAACAGCCCTAACAGGTAACCCACCCCAGGACTGGTAATTAACAGCCCTAACAGGTAACCCACGACAGGACTGGTAATTAACAGCCCTAACAGGTAACCCCACACCCAGGACTGGTAATTAACAGCCCTAACAGGTAACCCACGACAGGACTGGTAATTAACAGCCCTAACAGGTAGCCCACCCCAGGACTGGTAACAGCCCTAACAAGTAACCCACCATATATCTGCCACAGTTGAGTTTTTCATAAAGATTAAGATTACCTCTCTAACCGCTAGGCTGTGTTGAGAAGACAACACAGGTGCAGCCGTGCAGCAGAAGGTCATCAGGGCTCTCCATCGATGTTCCTGGAGAGATACCGTCCTGTAGGTTTTTACTCCAACCCTGTTCCTGGAGAGATACCATCCTGTAGGTTTTTACTCCAACCCTGTTCCTGGAGAGATACCGTCCTGTAGGTTTTTAATCCAACCCTGTTCCTGGAGAGATACCATCCTGTAGGTTTTTACTCCAACCCTGTTCCTGGAGAGATACCGTCCTGTAGGATTTTAATCCAACCCTGTTCCTGGAGAGATACCTTCCTGTTTGTTTTTACTTCAACGATGTTCCTGGAGAGATACCGTCCTGTTTGTTTTTACTCCGTTTTTACTATTTTGTTGCATTACAACCTGTATTTTAAAGGGATTTTTATTTGGATTTCATGTAATGGACATACACAAAATAG
>NW_027002528.1:0-6275 GCF_036934945.1 Oncorhynchus masou masou
CCTCCTTTCATATCTGCCTCTCTCCCTCCATTCCTCCTTTCATATCTGCCTCTCTCCCTCCATTCCTCCTTTCATATCGGCCTCTCTCCCTCCATTCCCTCCTTTTCATATCGGCCTCTCTCCCTCCATTCCTCCTTTCATATCGGCCTCTCTCTCTCCATTCCTCCTTTCATATCTGCCTCTCTCCCTCCATTCCTCCTTCTCATATCGGCCTCTCTCCCTCCATCCCTCCTTTCATATCGGCCTCTCTCTCCTCCATTCCTCCTTTCATATCGGCCTCTCTCCATCCTCCATTCCTCCTTTCTATCTGCCTCTCTCCTCCTCCCTCCTTTCATATCGGCCTCTCTCCCTCCATCCCCTCCTTTCATATCGGCCTCTCTCCTCCATTCCTCCTTTCATATCGTGCCTTCTCCCTCCCTCCATTCCTCCTTTCATATCTGCCTCTCTCCCTCCATTCCTCCTTTCATCGGCCTCTCTCCCTCCATCCCTCCTTTCATATCGGCCTCTCTCCCTCCATTCCTCCTTTCATATCGGCCTCTCTCCTCCATTCCTCCTTTCATATCTGCCTTCCTCCATCCTCCTTTCATATCGGCCTCTCTCCCTCCATTCCTCCTTTCATATCGGCCTCTCTCCCTCCATTCCTCCTTTCATATCGGCCTCTCTCCCTCCATCTCCTCCTTTTCATATCGTGCCTCTCTCCCTCCATTCCTCCTTTCATATCGGCCTCTCTCTCCTCCATCCCTCCTTTCATATCGGCCTCTCTCCCTCCATCCCTCCTTTCATATCTGCCTCTCTCCCTCCATTCCTCCTTTCATACGGCCTCTCCCTCCATTCCTCCTTTCATATCTGGCCTCTCTCCTTCCATTCCTCCTTTCATATCTGCCTCTCTCCTCTCCATTCCTCCTTCTCATATCGGCTCTCTCCCTCCATTCCTCCTTTCATATCGGCCTTCTCCTCCATTCCCTCCTTTCATATCGGCCTCTCTCCCCTCCATTCCTCCTTTCATATCGGCCTCTCTCTCCTCCATTCCTCCTTTCATATCGGCCTCTCTCCTCCATTCCTCCCTTTCATATCGGCCTCTCTCTCTCCATCCCTCCTTTCATATCTGCCTCTCTCCATCCATTCCTCCTTTCATATCGGCCTCTCTCCCTCCATCCCTCCTTTCATATCTGCCTCTCTCTATCCATCCCTCACTCTTGAGACTTTCACCTGCGTTCCTCCCGATGAGGCTAATTCGCCTCCCTCTCCCTCTCTTCTCCCCTTCATCACGCTCCCTCACTACCTCTTGAGACTGATTCTCCTCCCTCTGAGGTTGATTCGGAGAGGCAGGTCCAGTCCAGGTGAGATGTTTTCCGGGATGCAGGGTACCTTGAGGGGGATGATGTAGCGAGAATTAATCCTGATCAGTTGTCTCATCTTATTTATTCTGCCCTTCCCTCCTAGGGCTGATGCTAGGCTAGATGACGTACAACCTTGAAATAGGTGTTTTCACCTCAACACACGATTGTCCAGTAAAACATTACTTGAAGCCTGAAGGTATGTACTATGATGCTGTAGAACGCACTGTCGACCGAACGTTCTGTTGGCTGACACATGGATGTAAATAGACAGGTCAACCAACACCAAGAACATGTAAACTCAGCAAAAAAAAAACGTCCTCTCACTGTTAACTGTGTTCATTTTCAGCAAACTTAACATGTAAATATTTGTATGAACATAACAAGATTCAACAACTGAGACGTAAACTGAACAAGTTCCACAGACATGCTGACTAACAGAAATGGAATAATGTGTCCCTGAACAAAGGGGGGTCAAAATCAAAAGTAACAGTCAGTATCTGGTGTGGCCACCAGCTGCATTAAGTACTGCAGTGCATCTCCTCCTCATGGACTGCACCAGATTTGCCAGTTCTTGCTGTGAGATGTTACCCCACTCTTCCACCTTGGCACCTGCAAGTTCCAGGACATTTCTGGGGGAATGGCCCTAGCCCTCACCCTCCAATCATAACAGGTCCCAGACGTGCTCAATGTGATTGACATCCGGGCTCTTCGCTGGCCATGGCAGAACACTGACATTCCTGCCTTGCAGGAAATCACACACAGAAAGAGCAGTATGGCTGGTGGCATTGTCATGCTGGAGGGTCATGTCAGGATGAGCCTGCAGGAAGGGTACCACATGAGGGAGGAGGATGTCTTCCCTGTAATGCACAGCGTTGAGATTGCCTGCAATGACAACAAGCTTAGTCCGATGATGCTGTGACACACCGCCCCAGACCATGACGGACCCTCCACCTCCAAATCGATCCCGCTCCAGGGTACAGGCCTCGGTGTAATGCTCTATTCCTTCGACGATAAACGCAAATCTGACCATCACCCCTGGTAAGACCAAACCACAACTCAGTGAAGAGCACTTTTGCTAGTCCTGTCTGGTCCAGCAACGGTGAGTTTGTGCTCATAGGTAACGTTGTTGCCGGTGATGTCTGGTGAGGACCTGCCTTACAACAGGCCTACAAGCCCTCAGTCCAGCCTCTCTCAGCCTATTGTGGACAGTCTGAGTACGGATGGAAGGATTGTGGGTTCCCTGGTGTAACTCGGACAGTTGTTGTTGCCATCCTGTACCTGTCCAGCAGGTGTGATGTACCGGTCCTGTGCAGGTGTTGTTACACGTGGTCTGCCACTACGAGTACGATCAGCTGTCCGTCATGTCTCCCTGTTGCGCTGTCTTACAGTCTCACAGTACGGACATTGCAATGTATTGCCCTGGACACAGCTGCAGTCCTCATGCCTCCTCGCAGCATGCCTAAGGCACGTTCACACAGATGAGCAGGGACCCTGGGCATCTTTCCTTTAATGTTTTTTCAGAGTCAGTAGAAAGTTTTCATAACTGTGACCTTAATTATCTACCGTCTGGAAGCTTTAAGTGTATTAACGACAGTCTCCACAGGTGCATGTTCATGAATTGTTTATCTTTCCTTGAACAAGCATGGGAAACAGTGTTTCAACCCTTTACAATGAAGATAATTCGTAAAAATCTAAATATCTTTTAAGGACAGGGTCCTGAAAAAGGGATTTTTTTTTTTTTTGCTTAGTTGATAAGATGCTGCTCAGCTACCCCAACATCAACATGACCAATCCATGTTGGAAAATTCAGTGTCCACTAGATGGCAGTATTGCTCTTTACTGAGCTGTACCCCACCTCTCCAGGCATTGTTTAACAGCATGTAATCTTTAAGTGTCCACTAGATGGCAGTATCTCCCATCACTGAGCATGTGGTCTGTCGTTGGAGCAATTGCCTCTTCCACCAATTGTATTACAATACAACTCAACGGGGTGACATTTGTACCTGATGTGGATATGGCCTGTGTTATTTTATAGCCTACTCTATTTTGTTTCAGTGCATCCTTACTGTAAGGAGTCATTGGATTTATAAAGCATCTAGGCTCCAAGACTTCAGTGATTTTAGAATTAATAAATTCACAGCCGTCTATATTGCATCCCAGATGTATTATCAAGTCTTGGCATGCCCAGACTGCCCTGCCCAGACTGCCCTATACCCTGCCCTGACTGCCCTATACCCTGCCCTGACTGCCCTGCCCAGACTGCCCTGCCCTGACTGCCCTATACCCTGCCCTGACTGCCCTATACCCTGCCCTGACTACCCTGCCCAGACTGCCCTATACCCTGCCCTGACTGCCCTGCCCAGACTGCCCTGCCCAGACTGCCCTGTACCTGCCGCCCAGACTGCCCTGCCCAGACTGCCCTGCCCAGACTGCCCTATACCCTGCCCTGACTGCCCTGCCCAGACTGCCCTATACCCTGCCCTGACTGCCCTGCCCAGACTGCCCTATACCCGCCCAGACTGCCCTGCCCAGAATGCCATGCCCAGACTGCCCTATACCCTGCCCTGACTGCCCTATGCCCTGCCCTGACTGCCCTATGCCCTGCCCTGCCCTGGCTGCCATATGCACAGCCCTATGCCCTGCCCTGACTGCCCTATGCCCTGCCTGCCCTATGCCCTGCCCTGACTGCCCTATGCCCTGCCCTGATGCCCTGCCCTGACTGCCCTGACTGCCCTGCCCTGACTGCCCTATGCCCTGCCCTGACTGCCCTGCCCTGACTGCCCTATGCCCTGCCTCTGACTGCTCTGACCTGACTGCCCTGACTGCCATATGCCCTAGCCCCTGCCCTGCCATGCCCAGACCTCCGAGGGGCCTTTCCCTATGTTTTTTTTAAATAGCTGAAGTCAAGAATTCTACCTTTCATATAAATTAATGTTAAATTACTAATCATTTAGCTTGCATAATTACTGAGGCTATCTATAGCCAAACCCACTACCAAATCTGTCGAACTTTCAATGTTTCCCAATACATTTCCAAAGGGGGAAATTAAAGCAACTAGCTTTTGACACGATGACTCTGCAGTTCAATTGAATGCTTTTCCAAGATGTTCTTGCACAAACAAAACAGGAACAACTCACACCAGGAGACGGGGGTTAAGATATAGGATATTCATTCTACTCTGATATAGCCTATAATGTGTCACCGAAAGCAAAATTACACACGGCGTGCACACACGGCATGCACGAGAAGAGAAGACAAAACAAGCATGGTATAATTTTAGCATCTTGACCTCGGCAGGGACATCAAGATGTCAGTGTCTGCCGTCCATCTCCTTCCATATGGGACCTAATTGACAGTAAGTGTGCTTTGAGGGGGAGGGGGGATAAATGAGCTCTAATACGTAAACAGGCAGGATGCAAGGCCTTGTTAGGCTAGGACTAATCTTATATGAGAGTGATCACAATTAAATTAAAGGAGGTTTACTCTTGCAATAACATTAGGCCCGTATTACGCTGACCACTACTTTACAGATGTAATGGCATCTGGAAATACATTAATTCAGTGAGGATGAACACTATCGATTGATTGGAGGAATCTGAAGCGAGAACACGACACAACACACACACACACACACACACACACACAGTGTCGTCAACAACAGAACTCTCAGAGGAAATGCCTCAGCAGCCTGAACTCTGTGATGAGGAAAAGTGAATTCAAGTCTGCCAGAGAGAGAGAGAGCAGAGAGAGAGCTAAAGTACCGCTCCTACACTGCAATGAATTGATCCTTTATTTACCACACAATGGAATAAGGTTTTTGGAGAGAGACGATCAATAGCAATACCTCCCGATCATAATCGTCAACTTCTCATCAATTCCCTAAAGAGAGAGACAGGCCTGTGAAAGATCAATACAACTACGGAGCTGTGGTTTCTGAGCTTAATTCATTCAGGACTCATTGCGTGTTGGCCGTGCCGTGCCGTGAGGATCATATAATATTACAGAGAAACTTCATTTCTAGTGAATAAAATAAATGATCAAGGTTAGGGTCAGAGCAGTAGTCAGGGTAGAGTTAGTATACTAGCTGAAGGTTAGGGTCAGAGCAGTAGTCAGGGTAGAGTTAGTATACTAGCTGAAGGTTAGGGTAGAGTTAGTATACTAGCTGAAGGTTAGGGTAGAGTTAGTATACTAGCTGAAGGTTAGGGTAGAGTTAGTATACTAGCTGAAGGTTAGGGTCAGAGCAGTAGTCAGGGTAGAGTTAGTATACTAGCTGAAGGTTAGGGTAGAGTTAGTATACTAGCTGAAGGTTAGGGTAGAGTTAGTATACTAGCTGAAGGTTAGGGTCAGAGCAGTAGTCAGGGTAGAGTTAGTATACTAGCTGAAGGTTAGGGTCAGAGTTAGTAGTTAGTATACTAGCTTGAAGGTTAGGGTCAGAGCAGATAGTCAGGGCAGAGTTAGTATACTAGTGCAAGGTTAGGTGTAGAGTTAGTATACTAGCTGAAGGTTAGGGTCAGAGCATGTCAGTGAGTCAGTAGCAGTAGGTCAGGGTAGAGTTAGTATACTAGCTGAAGGTTAGGGTTAGCAGTAGTCAGGTAGAGTTAGTATACTAGCTGAAGGTTAGGGTCAGAGTCAGTAGTATACTAGCTGAAGGTTAGGTTAGAACTAGCTAGTCAGTGAGTTAGGTAGTACTAGGAAGGTAGAGTTAGTATACTAGCTGAAGGTTAGGGTAGAGTTAGTATACTAGCTGAAGGTTAGGGTCAGAGCAGTAGTCAGGGGTAGAGTTAGTATACTAGCTGAAGGTTAGGGTTAGAGCAGTAGTCAGGGTAGAGTTAGTATACTAGCTGAAGGTTAGGGTAGAGTTAGTATACTAGCTGAAGGTTAGGGTCAGAGCAGTAGTCAGGTAGAGTTAGTATACTAGCTGAAGGTTAGGTAGAG
>NW_027002529.1:0-6273 GCF_036934945.1 Oncorhynchus masou masou
GACCCTGTGCCCAAGAAAGCGAAGTTAACCTGCCTAAAATGACTACGGCCCCGTAGCACTCACGTCGGTAGCCATGAAGTGCTTTGAAAGGCTGGCCATGGCTCACATCAACACCATCATCCCAGAAACCCTAGACCGACTCCAATTTGCATACCGCTCCAACAGATCCACAGATGACGCAATCTCAATCGCACTCCACACTGCCCTTTCCCACCTGGAAAGAAGGAACACCTATGTGAGAATGCTGTTACTTGACTACAGCTCAGCGTTCAACACCATTGTGCCCACAAAGCTCCTCACCAAGCTAAGGACCCTGGGACTAAACACCTCCCTCTGCAACTGGATCCTGGACTGGTCGCCCCCAGGTGGTAAGGGTGGGCAGCAACACATCTGCCAGGCTGACTCTTAGGGGTGCGTGCTTAGTCCCCTCCTGTCCTCCCTGTTCACCCACGACTGTGTGGCCAGCACAACTCCAACACCATCATTAAGTTTGCTGACGACACAACAGTGGTAGGCCTGATCACCAACAACAACGAGACAGCCTATAGTTAGGAGGTCAGAGACCTGGCAGTGTCGTGCCAGGATAACAACCTCTCTCCCAATGTGAGCAAGACAAAGGAGCTGATCATGGACGATAGGAAACGGAAGGCCGAACACGCCCTCATTCACATCAACGGGGCTGTAGTGGAGCGGGTCATTAGTTTCAAATTCCTTGGTCTCCACATCACCAACATGGTCCAAACACACCAAGATAGTTGTGAAGAGGGCACAACTCCTTTTCCCCTCAGGAGACTGTAAAGATTTGACATGGGTCCCGAGATCCTCACAAAGTTCTACAGCTGCACCACCGAGAGCATCCTGACCGGTTGCATCACCACCTGGTATGGCAACTGCTCGGCATCCGACCGTAAGTCGCTACAGAAGGTACGGCAAGCGGTACTGGAGCGCCAAGTCTAGGTCCAAAAGGCTCCTTAACAGCTTCTACCCCAAGTCATAAGACTGCTGAAAAATTAATCAAGTTGCCACCCGGACTATTTACATTGACACCCCCCTTTATTTTTTACACTGCTTGCTTCACACTGTTTATCATCTATGCAGAGTCATTTTACCCCGACCTACATGAACAAATTACCTCGACTAACCTGTACCCCCACACGTTGACTTTAGTTTATTTCGTAAGTATGTTATTTTCTTAGCTCTATTTCTGAAATTGTGTTGTTGGTTAAGGGCTTGTAAGTAAGCATTTCACAGTAAGGTCTACACGGCGCGTGTGACAATTAAAAATGTATTTGATTTGATTCTCCCTGAATCTTTTAGTGTGTCTCCACCACCTCCCAGTACCCATGGTGCCCCACGGGGGAACGGTGAGCCGCCCACCATTGAGACTTAATGTGGCCCACACATGTGGATGGTTGGGTACAAAGAGGATAAGACAAAGAGGATCATTAATTAACACCCGATAATGCAACACTGGATACACCTCATCTCTCAAACAAATGAAGGAGAGAGAAATACAAACAGAAAGAAGGGGGAGGGAGAGGTAGAGCAGGAGAGTAATCTATTGGGAGTTGCAATGCATGACAGACAATGGACAGCGAGCACCATCAATCAATTACCTGAGCCTCCTTATGTTACACTCACATCAACATCAACCTCAGTGAATTCTTAAGCTGTTTATGTTTTATGCAAAAACAACTAGCAAGAAAAGACTCAATTGACAGGGTGAGGATTTCTTTGTGTGTTTGTCCATGCCGATATGTTATCCACTCAGTTTGAATAATGTGACTACGAACAGGAGGGTATCAAATTGATTTTGTGACCCGTGATGTGTTTGATCAATTGCTTTGTCACAAACATCAGGTATCCTCTCAACAGCCAAGGCTTTATGTTCACCATTGATAAGCAATGAATAAACGATCTGTGTGTACATGGGAGATGGGGAGAACTGCATCATTACTTTATATGGTTGTCCTTGTTCAAACTCTGCTGCCTCACCCTCTGTGAAAAATGTTTGTTTTTTAAAATGTGTTTGTTTGTTTTTTAGGACAGTAACAGGTATTATAAACTGGGTGGTTTGAGCCCTGAATGCTGATTGGCTGACAGCCATGGTATATCAGACTGTATAGCACAGGTATGACAAAACTTGTATTTTTACTGCTCTAATTACGTTGATAACCAGTTTATAATAGCAATACGGCACCTCAGGGGTGTCATGACCTTGGCCTGGGGGTAGGTTTATGACAGTCATAAATACCTCTTTCCTCCTTTTTCCTCCCTCTACCCTACTGATATTACATTTGCAAAACCCTTGGTTAACATAGAGATTCTGGGAATATCAGAACAGTCGGAACAGATTGACGCACCCCTGCGTCACACGGCAAAGTAATTTTGAATGTTGATTAGCTCCCGTGTGTTTATGCTATAATTACAGTTTCTTCTAGTGGTTGCAGCTCATGCTGCATTCAAAACAACTGGGAACTCAAGAAAAAACTTTTTCAGACTGGGAAAAATATATTTTTTACTGGTCTTCCAACTCGGAATTCCATGTCGGAAACTCGGGCATCTTTCTAGAGCTCCAACTATCTAACCTGAAGATCACTGACGTGATTTGACCTAATATTTCTCTGAGTTCCCATTTGTCTTGAAAATCCTGTCTTTCTGCCAAAATAAAGCTTGTGCCAATTCCATAACATGGGGCTTGTAAAAGCCGTCTTTTTCTACCCAAGATCATCTGGACAAGAATATCTTGACAAAATTGTCTGGAAAACCCAACCATGTGAGCTACAAACTGAGAAGCCACCATCGAAAGATGAGACACTCACGAACACGACAGCGTTGGTTGTTTGGCTCTAGGACATCTACATGCTTTAAGGCACTCGTCTGACCTCTCGCGTCGCGGACGTCCTTCCTTTCGAAGAGGTCTTCTCACAAAACCGACTGTCCAGACCGAACCGTCGGAGCTATAAACTATAAATATGTCACCAATATCGAAAGGGGATACTCTCATGAACATGAAAGTGTTCTTCTCTGAACACACAAGCTTCAGTACCGGCTGTAAAAATGGCAAAAAGTGCCACAAATAACTGACCAAACATGGGTCTAATTATTACAGACACTTCAAGACCGGTACTGGGATACACATGTGTTATTCAATTAGCTTCCATGGGCTATAGCTGTAAAGTGCAAACTTTATGTTTCATCAAATAATATACCTCTCTACAGTACATCTCTTGCCAATTGGCCTGGACCCTTTGTCGACACGGAGCCCCGCTGATTCATCACGACTGCTCTGCTGATCTGCTGGCGTAATTCGGCCGATGTGCTCTCAACCAGTCTCTGCATCATGGATGTGGTGATGATCCATCTGCTAGCTCCGGCCTGCTAGTTTCCTGAACGATGTGTCTCCCGCTCGCCTACCGTAATAGTCAATTACCGAATGGCAGACCTTGTTTCATCTATTGCTGCTCATTGGATCCTATGATCACTCGGCCACACAGATGATGCCGACTGGACTGTTCATTACCACGGTACTTCATTTTGTTTATCTGTCGGCCCCAGCCTCGAACTCAGGCCATGTGTGTAGCTAACTTACCCTCTCTGCCCATTCATTGCCATTTACCCGTTGTTGTTGTTGTCTTAGCTCTCTCTAATGTCAATATGCCTTATATACTGTTGGTTAGGGCAGCTCTCATTGTTGTATTTTACTGCGGAGCCCCTAGTCCTGCTCAACATGCCTCAGATTGCCCCCTTGTCCCACCCCCACACATGCGGAGACCGCACCTAGCTTAACTGGCACCTCCAGAGATGCAAACTCTCTCATTGTCACTCAATGCCTAGGTATACCCCCACTGTAGTCGCACCCGACCATACCCTTGTCTGTACACTATGCCCTGAATCTATCCTACCACGCCCAGAAATCTGCTCATTTTAATCTCTGTTCCCAAAGCACTAGACAACCAGTTCTTATAGCCTCTAGCCGTACCCTCATCCTACTCATCAATCTGTTCCTCTGGTGATGTAGAGGTTAACCCAGGCCCTGCAGACCCCAGTATCACTCCCATTACCCAGGCACTCTCATTTGTTGACTTATGCAACAGTAAAAGCCTTGGGTTCATGCATGTTAACATCAAAAGCCTCCTCCATACGTTTGCTTTATTCACTGCTTTAGCACACTCCACCAGCTCTGATGTCCTAGCTGTGTCTGAATCCTGGCTTAGGAATGCCACCAAGAATTTCCAACCCCAATTCCAACATTTTCCGTCAAGACAGAACTGCTAAAGGGGGCCGAATTGCAATCTGTCATACTATCCAGGTCTATACCCAAACAGTTAGAGCTTCTACTTTTAAAGATCCATCTCTCCAGAAATAAGTCCCTCAATGTTGCTATAGACCCCCCTCAGCTCCCAGCTGTGCCCTGGACACCATATGTAAATTGATTGGCCCCCATCTGTCGTCAGAGTTCTTACTGCTAGGTGACCTAAATTGGGATATGCTTAACACCCCGGCCGTCCTACAATCTAAGCTAGATGCCCTTAATCTCACACAAATTATCAAGGAACCAACCAGGTACAACCCCAAATCCGTAAACATGGGCACCCTCGTAGAGACCATCCTGACCAACTTGCCCTCTGTTGTTTTCAACCAGGATCTCAGCGATCACTGCCTCATTGCCTGTGTCCGTTATGGGTCTGCGGTAAAACAACCACCCCTCATCACTGTCAAGCGCTCAAAACACTTCTGCAAGCAGGCCTTTCTAATCGACCTGGCCCGGGTATCCTGGAAGTGTCACGCCCTGGCCATATAGAGGCTTTTATTCTCTATATTGGTTAGGCCAGGGTGTGACTAGGGTGGGCATTCTAGTTCCTTTATTTCTATTTATTTGTGTTTGGCCGGGTGTGGTTCTCAATCAGAGGCAGCTGTCTATCGTTGTCTCTGTTTGGGAATCATACTTAGGCAGTCTTTTTTCCTTTCGCATTTGTGAGTAGTTATCTTTGTTAGTGGCACTATTGCCCAAGTTAAGCTTCACTGTCATTTCCTTGTTTTCTTGGCGACATTCGTTTAAAATAAAAAGAAACGTACACTCATCACGCTGCCCTTTGGTCCAGTCATTTCCAGGAAGAGGATCGTGACAGGAAGGATATTGACCTCATCCAGTCAGTAGAGGATGCCTGGTTGTTCTTTTAAACTGCTTTCCTCACCATCTTAAATAAGCATGCCCCTTTAAAAAATTTAGAACTAAGAACAGATATAGACCTTGGTTCACTCCAGACTCACTGCCCTTGACCAGCACAAAAAACCCTGTGGCGTACTGCACTAGCATTGAATGGTCCGCGATTTGCAATGTTTCAGGGAAGTCAGGAACCAATACACACAGTCAGTTAGGAAAGCAAAGGCTAGCTTTTTCAAACCGAAATCTGCGTCCTGCAGCACTAATTCCAAAACGTTTTGGGACACTGTAAAGTCCATGGAGAATAAGAGTACCTCCTCCCAGCTGCCCACTGAGACTAGGAAACACTGTCACCACTGATAAATCCACAATAATCGAGAATTTCAATAACGATATCATACACGCCATCGATAAAAGACAGTATTGTGCAGCCATCTTCATCAACCTGGCCAAGGCTTTCGACTTGGTCAATCACCGCATCCTTGGCAGACCTAACAGCGTTGGTTTCTCTAATGACTGCTTAGATCTGGTCTCTTCCTTCTCAGATAGAGTTCATTGTGTCAAATCGGAGGGCCTGTTGTTTGGACCTCTGGCAGTCTCTATGGGGGTGCCACAGGGTTCAATTCTCGGGCCGACTTTTTCCCTGTATTATCAATGATGTCGCTCTTGCTGTGGGTGACAACACCATTCTGTATAAATCTGACCCTTCTTTGGACACTGTGTTAACAAACCTTCATAACAAGCTTCAATGCCATACAACACTCCTTCCGTGGCTTCCAACTGCTCCTAAATGCTAGTTAAACGAAATGCATGCTCTTCAATCGATCGCTGCCTGCACCCGCCCGGGCGGGCCACTACTCTGGACAGTTCTGACTTAGAATATGTCGACAACTATACAGTGCCTTGCGAAAGTATTCGGCCCCCTTGAACTTTGCAACCTTTTGCCACATTTCAGGCTTCAAACATAAAGATATAAAACTGTATTTTTTTGTGAAGAATCAACAACAGGTGGGACACAATCATGAAGTGGAACGTCATTTATTGGATATTTCAAACTTTTTTAACAAATCAAAAACGGAAAAATTGGGCGTGCAAAATTACTTTCG
>NW_027002530.1:0-6273 GCF_036934945.1 Oncorhynchus masou masou
GGAACATTTCGACAATCACCGTATGGTTAGTGAGAAAGTCCCTATTGGAACTGTACGGTCCCTTACTAGACGTCCAAAAACATTTTAGAAATTCGGGACGGCGTCCGGGCCGAGCGGTAGGGCCAGACCTACCGGGAAGTCATCAAATGAACTTTGTCGGACATTCGGTTTTCGTTTAATAAAATAAACAAATTTTAGCCCATTTTTGCGCAATGCCGGAATATCCCACAAGAGGGCATAAGTAATCATATTGCTATTGGACAAAACATCCCGAATCACGACGTGCCATATCTCGAAACCGAAAATATTTCGAAGCCGAAACTTGGTGAGCGTAGGTTTGGCATTATGGGAAGATGGCCCCGAACAAGATGGCGTCTAGGCCTCAACGGTTTTGAGTTATGGCCATATTTCTGGGATTAAAGGTCCAAAATGAAAATAGAGAAAAGATTTTTCACTTCACGTCAAAGTCAAGGAGCCTCCGGTGTCAATAAAAAAAAATTGGCCATTTATCTATCGTCATTTATGAAATCGTACGGTGACCAGATCGTGATGTTCAGATATAGGTGTTTTTTTTTTTCAACGGTTACAGATCCAGTTGCAGGGTGTTCATACGAGTATTTTTAAAATGTGCTGCGGAGCTCTGCGACATTTCTGTGATTTTCTATGATTTTCTGAAATAACACACACTCACTAAACCCTCCGTAAATAACTCAGTTCTTAACGTAAAGACTTAAAACTCAGGATTCTGTAAAGGCATACCCCAATGAGGATATGAGTTTATTTATAGCTTCCTGTGCCAACCGGAAGTGCCATAATTGGTGTCTCAGGGGCTGTTTGGAAGGGTTAAAAAAATCAGATCTGTCCAAAACTTCATATGTGTGATTAGACAACCCCCATGAACTGTAAATCAGTCATTTTTCCCAACAGATGTCAAAGAAAAGCTCTCACACACACACACACAGCAAGGATGGAGTGACAAAGCGTGGTGTTTAAAGACACAGAGAGCAGGCAATGGCATAAACATAATCCCAAGGCCGTGCCGAGTCCAACGAGGTGCCCCGCTGACCGTAGCTCGCTCGGTCTGAGCGCAGCGACCATGAGAAAAATAGGCCCACAATGAAGCCTGCACCACAATGTCATTTGATTTTGGGTGACAGCGGCGGAACCGTTAGGTTTAGAAGGACAATTCAAACACAGGACTGTTCCTAAGGTCCTCCCGATCTGTGCAAGCCTAACCTTGACTGTGTGGCATTAACCTTTCACAGTTAAAAGAAGGTGTTTACAAAAACAGTGTGCATTGACTTCTCTCCCATAGGAATACATTGCCTGCTCCCCTAAATACAACCTGGGGTCTTTATGGGTTATGAATGCTGTATGAACCTGTCTTCTATGACATTCCATCAGACCACTATGAGGTCTACCTGTGTCGATTCTAAGCTTCCTGGAGCAACCGGAAGTGGTTAAATTGACCCAAAAGGTATTTGGATGTACATCACCTCGAAAGGTGCCGAGGCCTCTGCATTATTCAACCCTGTGTAGATCAGTCAATTCTCAACTTAAAGACTTAAAACTCAGGATTCCCTAGGTTTCTATGTCAGTCAAGACATGTGTGTATTTATAGCTTCCTGTGCCAACCGGAAGTGCCATAATTGGTGTCTCAGGGGCTGTTTGGAAGGGTTAAAAAATCAGATCTGTCCAAAACTTCATATGTGTGATTAGACAACCCCCATGAACTGTAAATCAGTCATTTTTCCCATAAAAATTCAAAGGAAAAATAAATCACACAGATACACAACTTGGATGGAGGGACGTATTGGGGTGTGTAGAGACTGACAGTGCCTCCAATAGTTAGCTTTGTTCGAGCTAAAAAAGAACCGTCAGACCTAGAGTTCGAAACTTTAGAATCCTGTTCTAGACCTCAGGTAGATAGTGCGTGGTGAGTTACGGCGCTCTAGAATGTTCTCGGACCGAGAAACAGCGTCGAACATTTGCAATGACTTCAATTCATTTTGACCATTACGAAAATGGCGACATTTAGAAATGTCCCAGAGACACAAGACTAGGTGCATTGTGACCGTCTCGGCCCATAGAGACAGAACCCAACATCTCGGTCCGATAGCTCATTCAAGGACCCCGTAGCAAGGCATTGAAAAAAGTGGATTTTCAGCACCAATTAGGCTTTTACTCGGACACCAAATGACCTATCGGGCCGAAACTCGGGATTCGGGGTCGCCTCACATAGGACTACACATAATGTCCGAACTGGCCCCGCAGCTAGAAAGTAACTATGTGTTTTATGGTTTTTTAATGTTTTGTACCGAAGGCCTTGTGAATTTTGGGCCAGCTCTGAAGTATGTTATACTTGGCTCCTAAATGAGTTGGGAAAAGTGGGTTTGGTGTCAGTTTGTATCAGTTTGGTGTCAGAATGATATCAAATTGACTGATGGACGGTGACTTGCAGGTGACTCTTGTCCATTAGCAATATGTTTAAGCGGTGAGGTACCATCACCAAAAGCGACATTCTGAAATCAACCCAAACGAGCGATGGAGAGGTACCAGTATCACTGCCCAGCCATCCCTATGTCATCGGGCCAGTCAATTTGGCATTCCTGCATGATTTTTATGGCATGACAAATTGGTAATGGTGACTGCCCAGTTAACCATATGGCAAATGCACAGTGACTTTGAAAGAGTGAGAAAAATCACCAAATGGACATTCTGGAATCAACCCTAACGAGTGATGGAGAGGTACCAGAATCACTGCCAAGCCATCCCGACTTCATCGGGCCAGTCAATTTGGCATTCCTGCAAGATTTTCAGTGACTTTGCAAAAGTAAGGAACATTTGCAATATGTTTTAACAGTGAGGTACCATCACCAAAGCGACATTCTGAAATCAACCCAAACGAGCCATGGAGAGGTACCAGTATCACTGCCCAGCCATCCCGAGGTCATCGGGCCAGTCAATTTGGCATTCCTGCAAAAATTTTTACTTGGCAAAAAGTGAACAAATTGTTTTAACAGTGAGGTACCATCACCAAAAGCGACATTCTGAAATCAACCCAAAACTTGAGCCATGGAGAGGTACCAGTATCACTGCCCAGCCACCATATGGCAAATGCACAGTGACTTTGCAAAGTAAGAACATTTGCAATATGTTTTAAACAGTGAGGTACCATGACCAAAGCGACATTCTGAAATCAACCAAAATGGAGGTACATTCTGCCAGCCATCCCGGGTCCTTCGGGCCATCAATTTGGCATTCCCAAAAATTTTCAGTGACTTTGCAAAAGTAGGAACATTTGCAATATGTTTTAACAGTGAGGTACCATCACCTAAAAAAAGACATTCACTCAACCCAAACGAGCCATGGAGAGGTACCAGTATCACTGCCCAGCCATCCTGAGGTCATCGGGCCAGTCAATTTGGCATTCCTGCAAAAATTTTCAGTGACTTTGCAAAAGTAAGGAACATTTGCAATATGTTTTAACAGTGAGGTACCATCACCAAAAGCGACATTCTGAAATCAACCCAAACGAGCCATGGAGGTACCAGTATCACTGCCCAGACATCCCTATGTCATCGGGCCAGTCAATTTGGCATTCCTGCATGATTTTTATGGCATGACAAATTGGTGATGAGTGACTGCCCAGTTAACCATATGGCAAATGCACAGTGACTTTGCAAAAGTGAGAAAACATGACCAAATGGACATTCTGAAATCAACACAAACAATGGCATCACCATAGTGTCCAGACTATGCAGAGTCCAACGAGGTGCCCCGCTTGACCGTAGCTCGCTCGGTCTGAGCGCGCGACCATGAGAAAAATAGGCCCAATATGAAGCCTTCACCAGCACGTCATTTGATTTTGGGTGACAGCGGCGGAACCGTTAGGTTTAGAAAGACAATTCAACCACAGGACTGTTCCTAAGGTCCTCCTGATCTGTCCAAGCCTATCCTTGACCGTGTGACATTAACCCTTCACAGTCAAAAGAAGGTGTTTACATAAAAACAGTGTTCATTGACTTCTCTCCCCATAGGAATATATTGGCTGCTCCACTAAATACAACCTGGAGTCTATATGGGTTATGAATGTTGTATGAACCTGTCTTTGGTACCAGTCCATCAGACCACTATAAGGTCTACCTGTGTCGATTCTAAGCTTCCTGGACCAACCGGAAGTGGTTCAAATCGCCCTAAAAGTGTATACCCATACACTGCCTGCAATTTGATGGACATAGTGCATTGAACCCTGTGTAAATCAGTCAGTTTTCATGGTAAAGACTTAAAACTCAGGATTCTCTAATGGAATAGCCCAATGAGGATGTATGTTGAGTTACAGCTTCCTGTGCCAACCGGAAGTGCCATAATTGGTGTCTCATGGGCTGTTTGGAGGGTTAAAAATATCAGATCTTTCCAAAACTTCATATATATGATTAGGCAACCCCCATGAACTGTAAATCAGTCATTTTTCCCATAAAAATTCAAAGGAAAACTAAATCACACAGATACACAACATGGATGGAGGGACGTATCATTGGGGTGCGTAGAGACTGACAGTGCCTCCAATAGTTAGCTTTGAATGATATCAAATTGACTGATGGACAGTGACTTGCAGGTGAATGTTTCGGTGAGGTACCATCACCAAAAGCGAATTCTGAAATCAACCCAAAGCGATGGAGAGGACTCAGTATCACTGCCCAGACATCCCGAGGTCATCGGGCCAGTCAATTTGGCATTCCTGCATGATTTTTATGGCATGACAAATTGGTGATGGTGAATGCCCAGTTAACCATATGGCAAATGCACAGTGACTTTGAAAGAGTGAGAAAAATCACCAAATGGACATTCTGGAATCAACCCTAACCCAGAATCACTGCCAAGCCATCCCGAGTTCATGGAGAGCACAAATTTTCAGTGACTTTGCAAAAAGAATTTGCAATATGTTTAAGCGGTGAGGTACCATCACCAAAAGCGCATTCTGAAATCGAGCCGAGTATCACTGCCCAGCCATCCGGAGGTCCAGTCATTGGCATTTGCAAGCATTTTTTTCTTTGCAAAAGTAAGGAACATTTGCAATATGTTTAAGTGGTGAGGTACCATCACCAAAAGCGACATTCTGAAATTGGATGATGGTACCAGAATAACTGCCCAGCCATTATGTCACCAGTCAATTTGGCATTCCTGCATGATTTTTATGGCATGACAAATTGGTGATGGTGAATGCCCAGACATATTGCAGTGAAAAGTGAGAAAACATAAACAAATGGACATGATGAAATCAACACCACGAGTGATTGAAAGGAACAACAATCACTGCCCGGCCATCCCGAGTTCATCAGGCCAGTCAATTTTGCATTTCTGAAGGATTTTTGAGCATGTCAAATTTCTTATGACATTTGGCCCCCACAAAACATATGCCTTATGCACAAGCAAAAAAAAAAAAAAACATTATGATAATAAAATATGACTAAAGTATGTTGATACAGTTCTTATACGTGTGTAACTGACACAAAATTCGAAAAAATTTCGAAAAACGGTCCAGAAAGCACTTTTTTAGGGGGTGTGAAGTTTTTTATGAAATTTAATAATTTTTGACTTTTGACTTAACTTCCTATGAAATCATATTGCAGATGGACAAAACACATGCAATATGCGCAAGTAAAAAATAAAATAAAAATTATGATAATAAAATATGAAAAGTATGTTGATACAGTTCTTATACGTGTAACTGACACAAAATGCGAAAAAATTTGAAAACGGTCCAGAAAGCACTTTTATGAAGTTTTTTATGAAATTTAAGAATTTTTGACTTTTGACTTCTGACTTCCTATGAAATCATATTGCAAATGGACAAAACATATGCAATATGCGCAAGTAAAAAAATGTAAAAAATTATGATAATAAAATTGGACAAAAGTATTTTCATACAGTTCTTATACATGTGTAATTGTCAAAAAAAGCGAAAGAATTTCGAAAAACGGTCCAGAAAGCACTTTTTTAAGGGGTGATACGTTTTTTTCAAAAAATTCGTTTTTTCAAAATTTGGCTTTTGGATGTTGACTTGGAGTCCAAATATCAATATGAAAAACCATGGTGGAGTGCAATCGCCACCTGTTGGATTTTTGAAGTGTTACAACTGGCAATACCCATATGGCAATAGAAGTAAACTTTGCATGAATCAACGCCGCTTTGGGTGGTATTGGCCAATGTGTACATGGTTTGTCCTATGCCGATAATTTGCCATTCATTTTTGTCCACTACGGGGGTGAA